>NC_135550.1:6140600-6293100 GCF_964340395.1 Glandiceps talaboti | reverse complement strand
CTATTATGCTATTTTGCTAGACGACATGTTTGTGAAACGTATTCTGGTTTTAAAACTTTAAAAAAGCGTCTGCAAACACCTTAAAATGACCTTTTTTCAGTCAGTTCCCTTCGGATTTACTTCGAGAGTTTACGGGTATTTCCGGTCCCACCTAGACCACGGGATTTTATGACGTCATAGAGAGACATCCTTAGCACTTAGCCTATGACGAGCGTAGTCAACAGGTGAATAAAACTCAACAGCATTGTGAAAACATACATTGCTGGTGGTTGTAATAGACATCAGTAAACAAAAACTACAGTCTACATGTCTCATTAACCAACATTTACCGATATTTACTCACACTTCCTGACTAATTGTCAGTGTCTGTTTTAGTAACATTTAGTAACAAAGTAAACATATTTCATCTCGAATAGATATACTAGCTATTAGAATACCCATATTATCAGCAATAAAAGTGTAACAAGTGCAGTTTTTGTCTAGTTGTCACAAAAACAGAGCCAGTGAACACTAACCTGCAGCAGGCTGCAAAAAGCTGGGGCGTTGGTTTGTAACGAATTGGTTCAAATATCAATATGTCACCTTTATCAATCAAAAACAAGATGCAAATTCCTAATATTTCGTCGTAGAATACCTTTCAATTACCGGTACCAAGCAAATATTAAGTCTACAATGATAAATTGCATGTCGTTACCTATAATCATGTTTGCCATACTGGCTGTGAATCCTAGATCTTTCTGGAAGTATCTGGGCATAAACATTGCAAAGCCAATCGGAGCATTTAGTGTGTAAACTAACGCAGTCAGCATGAAACCTGGATTCTTTAACATGGCTAACACCGATCGTAGAAAATCTGGGAAAGGTAAAAATATAACCATTGATACACAATGTAATTATTTCCAGTGCCATAGCTCTTGCAGGTTTTATCATTTTGAAGTTGGTATGTGGACCGTGAATGATATATGTTTTACATCCGAATTCTCACCCGTCACTCATCATGTCTACACTATATAGTACGTACAAGTAGACTATTATCCAACGTTTGTGCTTTAACATTCATAAAACAATACAAGCGAATTGTTCCCCCTGTCCACACTCGCTGGTCTAGAAATGTTGTTTTTAGTTTGGTTTCGCTGAATTAGTTTGTGGTTATGTTCATTTGATGCTCATATTTCGATGCCGTACCACAGATATGTAACGATATAGCTATGTTTATATTGCTTTGTATTGAGAACGTACCAATAACACAATGAATTATGGAGCAGAGAGTCTCACCCATTCTAATGTGCCACAGCACCTTATTGCACCAGCCAATTACACAATTTCAGTTTTTTAAAGTGGGAAAACGTTCCTAAGTTGTATTCAGAAGTAAAGTTTAAAGAAGTATCGTTCGGAATCATAAAACAGTAATAATAACCTGTTTTGGCAGAATTTCCTCTGTAAGAATGACTGCGGACCGTCGATCAGAAAAAGCAAAATTAACATAAACATAAGCATCCATCTACCTCTAACGTTATGAATTTTCCCCTCTTCTCTTCTTTCAGACTTAAGTTTGTCTTCTCCCATTTTGTCACTGCCTGCATCGTTGGTTGGAAGATATTTAGGGAACAATAACAGTGGAAATGCCAAAATAACCAATATTGGTATGCATATAGCTATCGGCAGCCACCAGGCACCAACCCACCTAGGGTCGGAATCATCTATGTTAATATCTGACATATCCACGCGATTGAAGTCGACGTATAATGTGAGAGTGGCTGGAGAGATCATTCCAAAGCCTAGTGGGATACCTAATCCGAGAGCACTATCCATCAAACCTGGGGTGTGAAGAACAGAATTACATAAATTAAACTATTGAATCCGAACGAGAATTTTATACCGCTTCATATTTTAGGCTGGGGTCAGAAGTCACGGGGGGGGGGAAGAAATTGGGGGGGGGGTGACAATTCTGATGGTCTGTAGGGGGGGGGGCAAAATATTTTGCTCATGATTTGAACCAAATTAAACCTCAGGAGCGGTCGTTTACCGAGTAAATACCTTCTAAAACCTATATTCAGCGGTGAGTTGGGTGACAGCCATGCGAATGTATTTGTGTATGCCTTCCTCCGTCTTACCCTCTGTCTGTCTGTCTGTCTGTCTGTCTGCATATCTCTCTCTCTAGTCTCTGTCCCTTTGTCTCTGTCTGTCTGTCTGTCTGTCTGTCTGTCTGTCTGTCTGTCTGTCTGTCTGTCTCTCTCTCTCTCTCTCTCTCTCTCTCTCTCTCTCTCTCTCTCTCTCTCTCTCTCTCTCTCTCTCTCTCTCTCTCTCTCTCTCTCTCTCTCTCTCTCTCTCTCTCTCTCTCTCTCTCTGTCCTGTCGCGCGATCGCGAGATCGAATCTTGGAATTTGAAAATTCAACCTCCACGAGCTCAGCATTTGCTCACTTTGCTCAATTTCCTCATTTACTAAAAAAGGGAGGGTAGGACACTTTGGTCTTCTTTTTCGTCGTAAGCTGGAAACCACATCGCCCTCGCTCGTATTTGTTTACTCAGTCAAATGATGTTGTTACATTTTCTCTTTCATTCAAAGGTATATTTTGAAGCGACACAGATATGACGACTAATGTTTAATGATTATCTGTACGTAATTTTATGAAAATAATATAGACCGGAATCAACTGTGTGTTCGAGCCTACCGCAACTCTACGGCACCAAATATTGATTAAACCAAGATATTATCAATTGTGTTTTTGTTTATATCCCTCGCAAAAGACGCAACGTTTCGGAGCTTCAGTTCATGTAATATGCTGTTTCGGCAATCTGTTTTAATGTCGCACAAACTCCACAATGTACTGCAACATGCGAAATATATATATCTCACCACAAGAGGGCAGCAGGTGGTATCAAGCTTCGAGAGAAAATTCATGTGTCACATGTTCTATTTGAAGCGTCTTGATTGGTTTATTCGATGCCGTGTCCTACATGCGTGTCCTACCCCTCTGTATTACAAGCGTCGATTTTGCACCATGTCTATCCGTATACTTTCTTTTTTCTTTATTCTTTTATGGAGTCTTCCATATTTATATAAACTTTTTTTCTGCGATTATTATAAAAAATGTTTCATTTTTTTAAAAGACCAGAAAGTGTACAAGTACATACATATAATATTTTTAATCATTCCATTTCTGGCCTTATACCCAAAATAACAAATATGTGTAGACGTGTATAATGAATTTATTAAAATAAATATACTATAAATAAAGAAGTAAGTATGTAAATGTGACTCATAGCTAACTTGGGCCTTTATTACCTGTATGGCATTATCATTTTCGAGTTTCACCAGAATTGTTGCCTCATGCCCCTGACTGGAGCGCCGCAACGACTTAAACCCCCTTCCACACCCTCCCCACTCGCTATCATGGTGGATACTGTTCTGCTCAATATCAAGATTGAATGATACAACCCTGCTGACTAAGTATCTCAAAGTACAGCCCAATGTGAGACCTTTTTGACAAAGTCCACATATATTTGGAAAGAAATCTCTCATTGTTATGTATGGACGCTAAAGTTGATTTCCACTTTTGTAGCGCACCATACTGTACAACTCTGAAGTGGAGGGGGCTACGAAAATACTTGACTTCATTTCGGGGGAGGGGGGGGCATGAACTTTTTTGAGAGCTCGAAGGGGGGGGGGTGCGAATTTTTTTTAACCAAAAATAATTTCTCCCCCCCCCCCCCCCGCCGACTCTAAGTTGTAAATAAGTTTGTTTATCTTGGAAGACGTTGCAACGTCGTAAACCACAGGCATCTTTTACGGCACCGACCAGAACGTACAGCAGAAATGTGTACTCTGGCTGACGAGAATGAGGTATCGTGGCAAAAGTGAATACAACATACAGTTGTACTGCAGGTTTACAATTCGACGTAAATTTATGGCTATGGCATACTATTACTACTCCAACGTCACACAGAGGTCTTGAAAGTCGACTAACTTTTCATAGGTACATACATAGGTTACAGAAAGCTGTCCAATTTTGAACAGTTGTCCCAAGCCATATCAAAAACAAATAAACCAGGTCTATACGTTTGAACGGTGCAAGACAGGGCGTTACACGTCTATCATGTACGCCCCCTTTTCATTTTATTCAATACAACCATAGACAGTGGAATCTATGATGCAACTTAGAACTGTTTGTCATGGCATTCGTTACAGAACAGAAAATACATGCCTGTGGTTTTATAAATACGCCATGATAAAATAAAATATGATTCGTGTAATGAGCGAAGGTGCGACCGTGAGAAATTCAGAAATCATTTGAATATTATCATGACGCAATACTTGCATTGATTTCTGCTTTTGATATATCTCTGTTTTTAGATATACGTTTACTTGTCTGTGTTAAAGTGAGGACAAGATTCATATTACATGTAATATATATGTACTGAGGGTGAAATTTACTTCATTAAGATTTTGAAGACCATAGTCAACTATTCTATGGCTTTGAACTATGTGTTTGGCTGTTATAAGCCTCGAAATGGCGGCCTCTTGCATGCCTTAATCTTTTAAAACCATTTTCACCGTGCATGTCCGAATGGGACGCCCGCCACACACAGCAGTTAAAATCGGGATATAGAGGCCGAGGATGGGCCTGATTATGGGTGGCGGGAGGACAGGAGGAGTTGCCAAAAAAATCACAGAGATATTTTCTTCTCAACCCCCCCCCCTCCATTTAAATTCTAGTCGTTACCTTTAAGTAATGAGTGCATTTGCGAAAATTATGAGCGTAAAATGTCTTGAAGAATCATTCATGCAGAGAAAAAGTTTGAGTGATTCGAGTTTTTGATCTGTCGTATATGTGTGATTGAAGTGTACTAGAATTGGTACAACTTACCCAAATATATGGCAGCACTTTTCCCAGCGAAATCGTCAACGTAGGAAAAACCAAGCGGGAATATGAAACCGTACGCAATACCTTCAAATGCCTTACCAGTGAGAAACAAACGATACGCCAATGCATCATTTTCCCCTTGCGCTATTTCACTATTGCTACAATCCGTTGTCACGTTTGAACCACAAAGACCACGAGTCTGACCGCTAGTTTCAGATGAAAAATTGCCAGCCTTGTCAAATTCGTATGGTTGTGATAAAAAATGGGGCAGGATGAGGAAAATGTACCCTGCTCCGAACAGAATATAGCCACAAAATATCCACCGTGGACGATGGCTCGAAGGTTTACCGATGAAAAAACTCACAAATGGAACAGTACACAGCGTTCCAATATTAGCTGTTGCTATAATAAATCCCTGTTGGGTTGCTGAAAGGCTGCAAAAGTGAAAAATGAAAGTTATACTTCTAAAATAAACTAAGAAAATATTTCAAAGCCGTCTTGAATAAATAAGATTTTCTCATGACATGACACCATAACAGAAATTTTAATGTGTAACAACTCTAATATCTGGATCTGACGCACCATGGCCATTTGTAATGAATGAGTGCTGAAGCAAACAAATGTATGTATGTATGTATGTATGTATGTATGTATGTATGTATGTATGTATGTATATATATATGTATGTATGTATGTATGTATGTATGTATGTATGTATGTAACTATGTATGTATGTATGTATGTATGTATGTAACTATGTATGTATGTATGTATGTATGTATGTATGTATGTATGTATGTAACTATGTATGTATGTATGTATGTATGTATGTATGTATGTATGTATGTATGTATGTATGTATGTATGTAACTATGTATGTATGTATGTATGTATGTATGTATGTATGTATGTATGTATGTATGTATGTATGTAACTATGTATGTATGTATGTTAACTGAAACGCAATTAGTATGTTACCTGTATCTCTTTTCAATAGTCGTTAAAACTGAGACCGTGGTGCTATAGCAGAGATAATACAGGACTCTCAGGCAGAATAGTAATGCTACAAATATTCGTATGTCCTTGATGATCCACCGACCACCATCTTTGTCATCCTTCTTCTTGGTCGATACTTCTCTGTTGTCGTACTTCTCTGTGATTAAATAGAAAGTTTCGTTAATAAAAATTATTGGGAATTGTGGTACTCTCTTTGTATATAGGAAAGTAGAGATTGCAATGAGTTCAACTCAAATACTAATGGTAACAGACGTTTTAGAAACGACTAGAGGCATTATCAATTTGCAGTTATATCGTTTCTGAGAAATGCTAATTCTGTTATTACCAGTCAACTATATCTATTTCATTCTTTATTCTTCGGTTGTAGGGTCCAATCCTACCAATTTGAGTTGAAATCGTGCTTGAAGTCAGAACGAATCAACAACAAACAAACAAACAATAGGAGAGAAATATTGCGACACTAAAGCACCACTTACCTTTGGTATTGCTTTCATCGCCATCTTTTCTGAGACTGTCCATTTTATTTGTATTAACACAGCACTCAGTTCGTTGTGGGACGTAAGATTTCTGTACCGTAAGTGGTGTGACCGTGTGTCAAACTAACGTTTTAACACTCTCGATCAACCCCTTGGATCGATTGTTATCGCATAAGGATACATATATATTAAATCTGACACACACAAAATGGCACAAAGTAATTGCGCTTTTTCAAGAGCCTGTCTCGAATGAGTCTGCCTGTCACTCTTGAAATGGATGCTTTATTTATGATTAACTCTCTCTCTCTCCTCTCTCTGTCGCTGTCTCTGTCTGTCTGTCTGTCTGTCTGTCTGTCTGTCTGTCTGTCCCTCCCTCCCTCCCTCCCTCCCTCCCTCCTCTCTCTCTCTCTCTCTCTCTCTCTCTCTCTCTCTCTCTCTCTCTCTCTCTCTCTCTCTCTCTCTCTCTCTCTCTCTCTCTCTCTCTCATTGTCATGAACTCAATCTACGATCCACACTAGTAATTGTAATTGTGCACGCTATTGAGCTTCAAATATTATCTACAGTTCCGAAACTCAAACATATGTCAAGAAATTTAATTTTGTCAGGACCAGTGATGCATCGAAATTTTTGGGACAATAAACGAGTGAGGTTAAGTGACTTGGTGTCAAGTGTATGATCACTCTGTTTAAATTGATCAGTATTAACTCATTTGGTGTACGTACTACATTTCATTTCATTTCGTTTTACACATGGAAAGCTCCGTATGTATTTTCAATGAACGATGGGCGTCGACACATATGAAGGTCATCACACTGTGCTCTGAATGACAACAAAATCAATAAACCAACCACCTGTCCAGTAAAAGTTGACCACGTCAGTCAACATGAGTGCAAGTTATTTGATTTACTGAAAATAATTCTACCCAGGATGTCATATATACATGACAAATACATAGAAATAGGTCGTATTCTCTTTTGTCGTGTTTGATTTACTTAAACACGACAAAATTAAATACGTCCTTTTTCTATGAATTTACATATTTTCTTATTATATACACGATTTTATTCATTAGAAAACGCTAGCTAGCATTGTAATGGTGAAAGATTTTACGATTACAATGAAAACATTGTTCTGGTCCGTCATATTTTTAAAAGTTATGCACTGTCTGCATTTCAACTTCTCACACCGAGACAAAATCTATGTCCATACGCTTTAGTTTCCGTCATCTGACGCATTGTAACACATTCAACCATATACTTGCACACGTAATGTGCATAATCATAGAGGTTTTGATTTAGGCCTGACAATTGCTCGTATTTCAACTCACTGCTTCTCAACAAAATGGTCTGATTTGATATCTATGGGGATAAGCGACACACAGTGGGATTTACTTTTTAAGATATGATTTAAATATTCATAATACTTTTTAATAAATGCAACGATTTACGCTCAATATGGATTATGCAATTCAAAAATGGAAAACAAAAGACTCGAATGAGTCTGCCTGTCACTCATGAATTGGATGCTTTATTTATGATTAACTCTCTCTCTCTCTCTCTCTCTCTCTCTCTCTCTCTCTCTCTCTCTCTCTCTCTCTCTCTCTCTCCCTCCCTCCCCCCTCTCTGTCACTGTCTCTGTCTCTCTGTTAAATTTAATGTTGTTTGTTAAAACGTCCGTTTAGTAATTATTTAATATATAGTTCTACTTTGTAACTTGTTTGCCTCCCTTTTTGATAACGTCAGTACTTAAGTGAACTTACAGCTACATATGGAAAAGTTATACAGATGGTCACCTTAACAAATCAACAGATAAAATCACGAAATTTGGTTGCACAGTACTACGTTTCTGTTTTCAGTTTTCATTTCACGATTGACGTGTTTCCTTCTGACATGCTATGGACACAATAATCTGATGACAGACTGTCACTTGGCATGCAAACACATAACATAATCTTCTAGGCCAATATTGTCCTTGAAGTATACGTACCAAACAATTATTTCACTTCATCAGGAATTGGTCTTCAATTGTACTTTTCATATTTACATTTTCTAGACTATCTCATTTCAAACTCAGCAATATCTTTAATATTCACATACACTGCTATGTCCTTGAGGCTAACCTTTGACCTGGTTCCAATTTCACACTGGCTAATTCGCTCGAAGTATAATGTGATGAAAAAAGCTTATCTTGGGAAAGGAAAAAGGGCCGAACTTTTCATAATTTTCGTATTTCATTTGAAGCTTATGTTTAAGGACCAGACGGAATTTCTTTAATATTCACATAATTATACTAAGTATGTTCCCAAAGATATTTAGATTTCAATTTATGTTGTATACTGATCTGGAAACGAGTTTCTTCTCTAGTATATACTTTTAAAACTTTCAAATTGAAAACAAATAGTGCATGGATTATTTTGACAGCTCCAAAACGTCGTGCACACCACACACTCTTTGTTTGTTGGGATGACACTTCAGATTGGAGCACTGACGTATACATACATGTCCTCGAGGCAAACTTTTGACCTAGTTCCATTTTAACACCCGGGTTTCGTAGTATAATGTGATGGAAAGGCCGAACTTTTCGTTGGGAAAATGTAAGAAGATTTAAATGACACAGTCTGGAAGTAGCTGCTAGTCCTAGCTGCTAGACCTACGGATACGATACGACAAGCGACCTTTATCGATGGTGGAAGTAGTCAGTCTCATTAAGAACGCAATGTCGCATCGAAGTGACATGACCAGGTCGTGTAAAAAGTACAGGTAAAAGTGGCCCTGAAATAACGATTTATTGTCTTGTTTACGTCTATAACCCACAATCTGACATTTCATCTACGCAGTTTTCATTTAAGGGTGAGGTTTTTTTTTTTTTTGTTTCTCATCTCCAATGGAATAGTCAGGCGGGTCGGGCGGGCGAAATAAAAAAAAAAAGGGGGGCAAGAAAAAAAAATGTATTTTTTCAGTTCTATTCTCTGTCCTTTCTGTCCTGTTAGTCTCTATACAACTTCATTTCTCTTCTCTTTGTTGAATTCCTTGTTACAAGTCTCTTTCCTTCATTTTAGCAAGGTTGACAAGTCTGTAGAACAACTTTGTAAGAAGATGATTAAATACTTATCATCCTGATGGGTGTATATCTGTAGCCATGAACTATTGTGTGATTTTATCAGGAGTACTAATACATTCGTCCTATTAATCAAAGTGGCATTGCCATCGCTAACAATGTTTTCAAGTTATCCAATTTGAACTTTAGTATGTAACTTTTTGAAACACTTACGTGATTGTCATCAGTGTGCTAGATGAATTTTCATTTATATAAACCATTACTTCTATGAAACATTTTTCTTCAGTGTGAACTTGTCAAAATAATCCACCAGATAACATGTAAACATTTCTAGAACTCAGAACCCCTTTTGGGATTTACTGTTTAAAAGTAATTAAAAGTAATAATGTAAACATCAGAATGTCTTCAAAGGCCATGCATGTCATGGGTCATGAAACGCTATGGAGTCGGTCATTTCCCTGATAATACAACTGATTTAAAGCTAAAACTGGTCAAGAAATTAGGAATGCAGTATGACTTTTACCAATTTTAAGCATAATTTTGAAAATGATGGAAATATTCTGAGCTATTATTACATTGCAGCAAAATGTACCGCGTGACAGTATTAATTTTGAGCCCTGTCCCTCATCAAACCTCAACGGCTTCTGCCAAGATGAAAGACACGTGCTACTCTGACGTAACAAAGGGGTTGGGTGGGTGGGTGGGTGAGAGGGAGGGGGGTTACAAGTGGGGACACAGGCCCCTTGGTTCCAAAAAGTGGTGTCATTTGACAGGGAGTGGGGTCATTTATTATTGTCTATGAAATATTCATATAAATTATCTCCGACCACTATAGAGATACTGTGGTCTGAGATATTCCATTACGTATAGACCATTACCTAACTACATAAAAAAAATTCCATTCATAAGAACAGTTCCCAGTAAGCTATTTTTTGAAAATTGGGTACTACACATTACACCTTAGAAAAAGAAGGCAATTAAGATTATGTAATTTTATATATATATATATATATATATATATATATATATATATATATATATATATATATATATATATATATATATATATATATATATATATATATATATATATATATATATATATATATGAATGATATATTGTTTAGAAAGATTGGACAGCCAGGTAGTCACAATTTTTAATCTGAATATCAATGAATAGCAGTGCTAAAATTTATAACTCCCTTTTTTCAGACAAGGACAATGAACAACTTCAAAATAAGTCACAGTGAGCATATGATTGAATAAAAACGTTGAGAAATCCTAAACTTGTAACCACTTGTTTCATTTTTAAAATTGTTAGTACACTGCTGTGTTTATCATTCCCTCTTCAACTTCATGACATTTTGAAGAAAAAAAATCCCTGACTTTAAAAAGTACCAAATGTGAACGAATAATAGTCAAACTTTAAAATAATTTATTTTTTATTAATTAACCATTACTGGCTGTGTATCATGATTTGGTCCTGCTATATCAAATGACAGCATAGTTATGTACCGTAAACTTGCAATGATACGGAATGCTGACATTAGGTGTCCTTGAAACTCAGAACTTGTATCTTTAACTAAAACTATCAACAAAGTCAAAGTTGGGATGCTCTGTAAATATTACATTAATTTTTTTCTGATTTGCACAACAAGTTCGTTCTTCATGTCTGATCGGGCGCACATGCATCGGCCGTCTATAGTGGCCATGCCAGTGATTACGCATTGATTCAGTGCCCAACATTCACATGTGTCACTAGCACTGTCAACATCATGCAACACGATCCCCTAACACAGCTTTTTCGGAATCAAAATACACATGTACTCATTTAATTTAACCCATCAACAAATGAAAATCACAACCTGTCCCATAAATTTGGTTCACGAAGGCTTCTGAGCTGTGGCATGGCAGATAGATGTTCCGGTAGCAAGTTCAGTGTTTCGCACACGTCAGTGATTAGGTCAGAGGTCACGACAGTGACAGTAGACAAAACATGTGACGAGAGACGTCCATTTCGACGTCTCATCTACTCCCTCTAATGTTTTAATTTGTAGATTAAGTTTATCAAAGTTGATCTTTTTGTGGCATTTTTTATGTTAACAATAGAACTGCGCGTTGTCACTGTATCTTATATGATGTCAACAAAACTTTCCCTTACGCAGTCAGTATACTTCTTGTGGATTCACGTCGAGTCAGAGCCTGGCCTGGTCCGGCCGTGGACTTAGATAATTTTGATGTCTGCCGTTAAATGAATGCGCCAAAGCGACGCAAGGTGGGAAAATTATTGCTTCATTTGTAATTTTAGGGGGCCAATGTCGCAAGGTCGTGGCCTCGGCAGAAATGGCCTAAGACGCCATGGGGAACCTTACAATTTTGCTGTGCTCAGGGGTCGGTCGGAAATAAAAAAACTTTTTTTTTTCTGATGTCGGAGCTGCAAATTAGGGTCGGTCGGGAGATGAGAAACAGAAAAATAAAAAGGGCCACCCTAATCTACCGCTGCTGGGTTCCTACTGTCATCTCTGTCAGACAGCAAAATAAAGCTTTCATGGATACCCCTTCTCTTAATAAAATAGTGCAAGTCTGACGGATCACCCCGGGTTGAATATATCGTGAGAACTGCTAACGAACTGCTCACGAATAAGTATAAAACTGTCAACCATTGAGTTATAAATGTCAAATGTCATTGAAAGTAGATAAGAATGATATATTTACTGTATTATTGTTTGATATGTGCCATGGTACCAATCTACATTCACTGCATTATTTTAACAGTACGGATGGACGTACGTTTTTTGCACGTGCACAAACGAGAAGTGTGAAGCAACAGATGTAATACTATTTTGAAATGTTCATGCGATGGATTTATAATAGGGCGCTTGCCAATGTAGCGGCGTAATATTTGCGAGTTAGCATAAACAAAATGGACGAAAATATGCTGATTTGCTTTCACTTGTGGGGAATATACAAAATCGTTATAATATTATAAATTTGTGATTCATAACACAGTGAACAAGACTTAGTACCAAGAAAAAATACGCTATTGTGATGTCTCTATGGTGTAGAATATTGGACCTCACAGTCTGATTAAATGTGTGTTGGTATAGTGTTAGAGTATAGCCGTAATATTGATGAATAGACCAGCAAGGAGGCTTGACTAATATTACTAAACTCGAGAGTACGTGTCATGCTATGAAAAGAGTCATACATTTGGAAGTCTGCAGTACCTACAACAAGGTAATGAAAATGTGTATACGTAGTCACTAAATTTGGGTCAAAAGGTCATGTACTTTGCTGACGCAAGATTTCTCAATTGGTTGTTTCGGTAATTCTTTTTTTCAGATGTAGGATGAATTGAATTACTAAATTGGAATGATGTACCACGTACATACTCGATGTTTTTAACTATTCTCGATTAGTTGGGAATTTGAAGGTATTGGACATAGGGGTCGTTTTGACCCATTGGCCTTATCAAGGAGGCGAAAATTGCGTTATAAACACTCATGTGTTTATCAGTTTTGGAGTAGGATCCGCTCAATTGTACATCAAGATGTCTCAGTGGTTTTGAAGTTGTCATAGCAATGGATTTATGTAATCAAGCAATGTGTCAACCCAACACAAAATACAAAACAGAGTATCGTCAACATCGACAGTCAAATACCCCCAAATCAACTTTTTTCCAGTTTACAGCAGGTCATGGCTGCAATATCAATACAGGGATAGTTTCCCTAGTCAGTTTCACTAGAATTCTGATTATTTTTACCGTTCTCACTTCATGAAAATATCATTAACTGCGGTCTCTTTCTCGCGATGAAACAGTCCTGTTCCATGATCTAGTACTAGAATGGATCTTAAGACATTTACACGTTCTTTTCATCATGGTCTGGGACCATTTCTGAAATTGAGTGTATTGAACACCACTGATAAAGATTAGATTGATATGAGCTCGCGAACTACAGTGTGAAAAAACAAACACTCACACTTGTAAGAAAGCACGATTTGAAAAAAAAAACATTAGGGAGCCTTCAGTAATTACAAAGGGGGGGGGGTCAGTCCCGAGCTGTTGCGTAAATGTGACCCTCCCCCTATTCCGTGGGTCTAAAAAGAGACCCTCAAATTTCCTTTCTCTAAAATATGACCCTCCCCCTGTTGAAATATTTTAAAAACAAGGTTTCAATTCTGTCAGACATGGAAAAGGACTCTAGTCCCAGAATCAATGGTTTAAAGGAATGAATTCCACTGCTGCCACTGCAAGTGACCCCCCCCCATTCCCCGCCCCCCCCCCCCCCTTGTGATTACTGCAGGCCCCCTTAGACATCCTACTATATTGGAATTTAAACAAGTCCTGGTTCATGCAATATCCTTAATCGAATTAGGCCAAGGTGATATAGTCATAGTACTCAGTATGAACGGTAAAAGTGACCTCAATATAAGGATTTATTAGCTAAGTTATTTATAATCTGATATCTGACATAGTCTGGGCATTTATCGTCTGATCTACAGGTGCTAGGCTCCTTCTCGTCAATCAACTGTACAGCAACAATGTATTCATTGATACGATACACTTGTTAGGATTGTCACGACAATAATTACAACACGTACCAGGTACACGACCTTAGAAATATTTTGATGGAACTGTCCCAAGACCTACGTTGGTTAGAGTATTGGTTAGTTATTCACTCATGCAGTGGTTACGTAATTGACAACACTCCATCAATTTATCCATATGTGAAAAACACTGACCCAACGGGGGCTACTAATTCACGTGGGAAATCTGGCCACTCTTTACCGTCTTTTACAGTCGATCATGTGATACTACATTGAGACACTTGTTTATGGTTTGGTTATATCTTAATTGTGTTAGACTCAATTAGTAGTGTCGTCATCATTATATTTATTGAATTTGGTCAGTATTTGATATTTTCCATACCACTGTGTCCGTTGTCTGCTGATAATGTGTAAGTAAACACTAGTATGTTTACAGGTATCATCAATATATACAAATCACCGAACGTTGAACATAATAAAGAAATTTGTGTTTTGCTATTAAACCGACCATTCGTCTTTGGTCACACACAACTTGTATAAGGCCGTTCTCCTTCCCACAATCAATCTTATTTCACGGTTGTTGTTTTTTTTAAAGATACACACGCAGAGAGACAATACATTTACATGGGTACAAAAAGGGTATAACAATATTCACTACTGGAAATAATGTCCTGCAGAATTTCTTAAATTAAAAGATAATTAGCTACGGTAATTTGACGGATTATGGTTATAGTTCCATTATTTTGTCCTATACATATAATACCAGCTAAATTATGGTTTTCATGATGTTACGACAAAGTATAAGAAAACAGTTGAACTCTGGAGATGAGATAAACAAAATTATAGGAAGAGCACCGATCATACTCTACGCAATTACTACTACTCTTGGATACACTGTCTATGAATACATTGAACTGCATACATTTGAGACTGATTTCCATCGTTCAATTTTGATCCTGGTCTACACGAATAATATTTCTTTCGGGTAATATCTACGTAGACATCAAGCCGGAGTCGTCTTAGAACGATTTACGTTATTCAATCTTCATCCTACTCTGGTTCATAGACAGGATTCACCATTTCAGTTTTCTGTACAAAACGAGATGAAAATAAATGACAAGTTAGACACAAACAATAACCTCATCACATACATATAATGTTTTAATCTACTTGTTAATTAATGGAATTATTACCAAATATTTGGTCATTTAATATGAAATTGGGACCATCGTCACACTCTCAAAATACTGAATACATTGTCAAGTTCATTACTGAAGTTCATCAAATATGTTCTACTTCAGGGGCATGTCTAAGTTATAATATATGAATGTGGGTGTTATTTACTTTTATAATTACATTATTTTAGAATACTACAAAAGGACCGGGGACAAGCTTTCACATGGCACAGTTTTGAGAATATGAAGAACTTCGATTTTTAGGAAAAACGTCCTCAAGGCTCATTCTACGTTGACCATTGATTTACAAAAAGTTGTGGTCTTGTATAACGATTTTATAAAACGTCCCAAAAGAACAAGAAAAATCAGTAAAACCTACCTCGATGGATTTAAGTTGAACGGTAAGGTCATCTCCAGTCATTCCATTCGGAGAGGAAGAAAAATCCTGAGCTGACTTGCTTTGTCTAAATTTGAGTATACACAATAACAACACTAGAATACAGAATGCCACACAACTGAAACCGGCACTAACACTCATAAACAACACCCGATACATGAAATTGTCGTATTGTGCGCATGTTCCAGTACGTATCCCACTTTCTTGGCGCCACAGAATACAGGTAGAATCAATTAGTTGGCCCGCAATGAGCGGTGTTACAAATGAAACTGAAATGAAAACAAAGAAAAAAAGTTTTATCAAAATCACAAACTTGCTCAAGTATTACTTTCTTCAAAACTTGACTATGGTAATGCTCTGCTGTACGGATTATCGTATGAGCACCGCCAGCCATTGCAACACGCACAGACTGTAGCCGCTAGGATCATTACACGAGCCAAGAAACACGAACATATTACAATAATTCTTAAGGATTTTCACTGGTTACCAGTACGATATATATAGGATCGACTGCAAACCCCGTACACCACATACAAAGCAGACACTATTCAGGCAAAGTCGAACCCTCGCAGACTTCGTTCCTCAGACAAATGTCTTCTCTACAGTTTGCTCTTTTGGTAAGAACTTTAAAACATATCTTTTCAACAGAGCTTTCAACATGTATACATAATTGTACAGTGCCTTTGAACTTTACTTAGTATTGGAAACTTGGATACTGGCACTTTATAAATGACATTGATTGATTGATTGATTGATTGATTGATTGATTGATTGATTGATTGATTGATTGATTGATTGATTGATTGATTGATTGATTGATTGATTGATTGATTGATTGATTGATTGATTGATTGATTGATTGATTGATTGATTGATTGATTGATTGATTGATTGAATGGTTGATTGATTGATTGATTGATTGATTGATTGATTGATTGATTGATTGATTGATTGATTGATTGATTGATTGATTGATTGATTGATTGATTGATTGATTGATTGATTGATCACAAAACCATACAAATTAAATGAATCATTAAAGTGGCCATATGGATGAGAATTTTGGTATTTATTTTGGATTTTTAATTTATATAAAACAATTCTATTATGGCTTCATACTTGAGAAAAATCAATTTGAAACAACATTGACAAAGTCTGTGTTTGTAACTCAGTAGATTACAAAAAACAAAACGTGTAGAAAATTTGTTATTGTACGTACAACAACAAACACTGTACACATTTATTTAATCTTTGAGTGACAACAAGGACTTGCCATATGTTGTTTCATATAGTAGGAAGCCATGATAAAATTGTTTTATAAATTAAAAATCCAAAAGAAATACCCAATCATCATCCACATGGCCACTTTATTTAAAGGAGAGTATTTTTTAGTCTGGCAAGAATAAAACGGTACGAGTCCAACCAAGGACTTTCCATCTATGTCTGTATATAGTCGACATTCAGAAAAAGATAAAGTGTGCTCACGACCTTTGTTCACCTTTTAACAATTTACAAATTTGGTAAAACACTTTTATTATACTTACAGAGTTCAATGATAACACTTCTTACGCCCAATGCAAACGATTTCCGATGTTGTTCTACAGATCTAGATAAAAGTGAAGAAATGTGTGAAATGAGTTTAAAGATCTACTCAAATAATGTAATAAGAACTATAATGTCTTAGTTTACTAAAAATAAAGTTACTTAACGTTATAAAGAGAATTGATTTTCTAAGTATATGCGCCAGCAACAAACAAGCCTGCAATACAGAATTTGTCATAAACATGTATTATATATATATGTATATATATATATATATATATATATATATATATATATATATATATATATATATATATATATATATATATATATATATATATATATATATATATATATATATTATTGCCCGAGTTTTCTTCGCTCATCCATGAAAAATACGGATGACTTAAGGGGCCTTGTCACTACGAGTCGAAAAACTAATAATGACAAAAGCAGAAAAATATTGGGGAATAATTATACCTCCTCAAGTATAATTTATGAAAATCTAGGAAAAATAATGGCAGGTTGACTCATTTCAAGCACAGCAGAACCAGTGACGTAGACACGGATTGTAGTGACGTAACGACTATATTTGCTATTCAAAATCAATAACTAGGCTTGTACATGGTATAATTTGTTTTAATTTGACTAACAACCCAGCTAATCATTTCGACGCAGATTGATTCTATGATATCTAAAAAAAAATATTTCAGACTGGCTACAACATGACATGTATGATTTGCTTACCTTATAGCGATAATCGTTGATGGTAAACTAATGGCGCTATTGGCAATGGCAAAGATGGTGAGTATCAACAGAAAAAGGACAAAATATTTACACCTTGGAATGGGACAAAGTCCATCATATGCGAAGTTGCTTGTAGCACTTTCAGAGCTGATACACTGACAGTCGGTGAAATTCTGGAATAAATATAGAAAAATTATATTCCAGTTTAAAATAATCTAATAGTTTGATGTATGGTATGCTTTCAACCAATGTTTCCTTAAAAGAAAAGTTCATCAATTTATGTTCTTCATCAGTTTTCTTTCCCGCTTTAAACAAGGGAATTGAAGAGAAAGACTGATATACATTCTGAAGTAGCATTATTTCGTCTTTCGTCTTTCATGTTGATTTAACTGTTATTTTCACATGTATATCAACGTGTCCAGACGACACTTGGCAATTTTATGCCTCTTTCATAAAAGTATATCTGTACATAGGCAAACGACAGGAGAAAACCAACATGACAATCATACTATTCATAGATACTTTAAATATGCAAACTTCAGTCATATGAACATATACGATGAATTACAACATTTAATGATATAATTTCCCATTGATACTGTAAACTTTTTACATGAGGCCTTTAACCGTAGGAAAACCTTAAGTTTATTTACAACTGAGACGTATGTGATATTTGTTTATTCATTTATTTATCATTTATATATATATATATATATATATATATATATATATATATATATATATATATATATATATATATATATATATATATATATATATATATATATATAATTCTTTGTGTCCTATAAGCCAGAGGGTTGGATGTGGCTCTTTTTTGTAAATTTCATTTAAATACTTTAACTTTCATTTGTTAAGTCTACATAAGACACCTTAATAAACAATAACATATAACACTGTGACCGCAGAGTACTTGTATTTGTATTCAGTCATATTTCTACAAAACATTTTTTTTTTTTGGGGGGGGGGGGTATATACCTTTTCATTGACTGCAGTTTTACATCCAGCATAGCACGGTGAGTAGTAATTCAATCCGTCTGATCCACAAACTGGTTGGTAATGGTCTAGTGAACAATCGCAAGTGGTACACTGTGAGTCCATAGATTGCCCTCCCCTGTGGACAACAACGCATACAGTTATATGAGTAAATACTATATCCTTTTAGGAATTACGAATTGGAAATCAAAATGGGCGAAAATACATGAATCGTTTTATAAAATGTCAACAACCTTGCATTTTAAACTGTTTAATCTCTTATCCTTTCCATTTATGTGTATCCTGTTTTATTTACTTTGCTGAGTGCTGAGTTGCAGCGAACTACTTGATTGGCCAGACGGGCTTTCTTGTTAGTCTGCCTGGCATGGCTATTGTTCAAATTCCCATTGTGTATACAAAAAAAAGAGATATAAAAGTGCAAAATTCTCATAAAATGTAGAAAGAACTAAGAAATCAATTAAAAGTGCCAGCAAAGGCGTATTATACAACTGTTAGTTAAAGCAATGTAAAGCATGGCACGATTTATTGGTTTTCCTGAAGTATTTTCATTGTATACACTTGCAGGATATCCTGAAAGGGACGTTTAATATTAAATATAAGAAACAAAGTGACAATGGGACCACAGGCTCCCTAGTCCTAGTCAGTGGTTGGAGGGCCTATCGTTCTATTGACGCCTCAACTTCTTTCCACACCTAAAACACACTTTCACTTACAGTCACTGACAAATGTAAACACTATATAGCAACACTGAAGTGAACATTACCTTTCACGCATAATGCGCCTTCGAAATAAACGTTCGCTGTTACTTAGTTCACTCAAACTATAACCTACTCTGTTAAAAGCAATGTATTAAACAAATCTAGGAGTACCGTACAAATTTTTGAACTAGAGGTCAAAATTATATCAAAATTTTGGAATCCAATATGGCCGCCGAATACTGCGTTAACTGGCTTGGAAAATAAAAAGATTGATGATTTCCTTGAAAACAAGACCCGGTGAACTCACAAATTTCTTTATTATTTGAAAAGGGCCAGGAACATACTTTCATGTGGCAAAGTTTGGTGAGAATTGAAGAACTGCGATTTTCAGTGAAAGGTGTAATACTAAGGCGCATCCTGAGGCTCAATTATAAGAAAGTGTATGTGTTGATTGATGATGTCAACCTAATTTATTGTTCAGAAACAAGGTGTCATCCTTGAACACTTGGTTTTGTGCATCTCCCCTTTATGAACATAACAACACACAAACAAACAAACAAACAAACAAACAAACAAACAAACAAACAAACAAACAAACAAACAAAACAAAAGCAAAAAACAAACAAACTATTTGAAAATACATGCTTACTGTGTTCCTTCGAAGTAAGGTCCTTCGCATGGCAGAGCTATAACCAAGGTATTGGTTATTACGATAGTAGCAATGATAATCATACCTAGTTTGACAAGCCCTTGTATTCCAAGTTTCATTTTCTTGATAAGAAATCCAATAAAAACGGCGGTCGGAAAGTGTGGAAATAACCACAGAAGTCCTGAAATAAAAATAATAAAATTGACATACATTAGGCAGAATAAAGGATATTTTCTATCTTAACTTCTTGCTACATGTACAGAATCACAATATCTTTATGTCAAGCTCACTGTGAAATGAAAATATATTTTTAAAGCATTATAATCATGAAAACTGACTATAACAACATTTTGTGAACTTTATTTTAGTGACCAATAGTGCTTCGAGCAGCACTGTTACTTTGTAAATGTAAGGCAGTTTCAATGGCGATTCTGACGAAGACACAATGGTTGCCTTGTTAGTAATAAGTGTTTATTAGAACGTTGGTAACCCTCCACTGCGCGTGCCATTCATACTCCGTGAACTTACCTACAATCACATTTGCCATACTGGCAGTGAATCCTAAATCCTTCTGAAAGTATCTCGGCATAAACAATACAAAGCCAACAGGTGAGTTGATCGTATAAGCTAACGATGTAAGAAGCACACCTGGGTTCTTCATCATGTTCCACGTCGATTTGATAAGTTCTGACGAAAAGACAATGTAATTTGTGATATAAATATAACTGTACTTGTTGTTATCAATACTAATAAATTACTCACTACATTTGCAATTAGAGATGTACTGAACGTGCAACAAAATAACATATTCACTACAAATGAACTATACTGAGTTACAATAGAAAACAAAACAATACAATACGATACGATACGATACGATACGATACAATACAATACAATACAATACAATACAATACAATACAATACAATGCAATGCAAAGCAATACAGTGCAGTATACAACACTACAATGCGATATAATATAAAGGGGATATAAGGCAATACTATATACGATAAGTTCAATACAATAAAATACAATATTATACAATACAATTTAATACAATACAATACAATGCAATACAATACAATACAATACAACACAATACAATACAATACAATACAATACAATACAATACAATACAATACAATACAATACAACACAACACAATGCTATACTATACTATACTATACTATACAGTACTGTACTCTACTGTACTGTACTCTACTGTACTGTACTCTACTTTACTGTACTGTACTCTACTGTACTGTACTCTACTGTACAGTACTGTGCTGTACTGTACTCTACTGTACTGTACTCTACTGTACTGTACTCTACTGTACTGTACTCTACTGTTCTGTACTCTACTGTACTGTACTCTACTGTACAGTACTGTGCTGTACTGTACTCTACTGTACTGTACTGTACTCTACTTTACTGTACTGTACTCTACTGTACTGTACTCTACTGTACAGTACTGTGCTGTACTGTACTCTACTGTACTGTACTGTACTCTACTGTACTCTACTCTGCTGTACTGTACTCTACTGTACTGTACTCTACTGTACAGTACTGTACTGTACTCTACTGTACTGTACTGTACTGTATTGTACTCTACTGTACTCTACTGTACTGTACTCTATTGTACTGTACTGTATTGTACTCTACTGTACTCTACTGTACTGTACTCTACTGTACTGTACTCTACTGTACTGTACTGTACTGTATTGTACTCTACTGTACTCTACTGTACTGTACTCTACTGTACTGTACTGTACTCTACTATACTCTATTCTACTGTACTGTACTGTACTGTACTGTACTGACTCCACTGTACTGTACTGTACTGTACTGTACTGTACTGTACTGTACTGTACTGTACTCTACTGTACTGTGCTGTACTCTACTGTACTGTACTGTACTCCACTGTACTGTACTCTACTGTACTGTACTCTACTGCACTGTACTCTACTGTACTCTACTTTACTGTACTCTACTGTACTGTATTGTACTGTACTGTACTGTACTCCACTGTACTCTACTGTACTGTACTCTACTCTATTCTACTGTACTGTACTGTACTCTACTGTACTGTACTGTACTCTATTCTACTGTACTGTACTGTACTGTACTGTACTGTACTGTACTGTACTCTACTCTACTGTACTGTACTGTACTGTACTGTACTGTACTGTACTCTACTGTACTGTACTGTACTGTACTCTACTGTACTGTACTGTACTGTACTGTACTGTACTCTACTATACTCTATTCTACTGTACTGTACTGTACTGTACTGTACTGTACTGTACTCTACTGTACTGTACTGTACTCTATTCTACTGTACTGTACTGTACTGTACTGTACTCTACTGTACTGTACTGTACTCTACTCTACTGTACTGTACTGTACTGTACTGTACTGTACTGTACTGTACTGTACTCTACTGTACTCTACTCTACTGTACTGTACTCTACTGTACTCTACTGCACTGTACTCTACTGTACTCTACTGTACTGTACTGTACTGTACTCTACTATACTCTATTCTACTGTACTGTACTGTACTGTACTGTACTATACTGTACTCTACTCTATTCTACTGTACTGTACTGTACTGTATTGTACTCTACTGTACTGTACTCTACTCTACTGTACTGTACTGTACTGTACTCTACTCTATTCTACTGTACTGTACTGTACTCTACTGTACTGTACTGTACTCTACTCTACTGTACTGTACTCTACTATACTCTACTGTACTCTACTGTACTGTACTCTACTGTACTGTACTCTACTGTACTGTACTGTACTCTACTGTACTGTACTGTACTGTACTCTACTATACTCTACTGTACTCTACTGTACTGTACTCTACTGTACTGTACTCTACTGTACTGTACTGTACTGTACTGTACTCTACTATACTCTACTGTACTCTACTGTACTGTACTCTACTGTACTCTACTGTACTGTACTCTACTGTACTGTACTCTACTGTACTCTACTGTACTGTACTGTACTGTACTCTACTGTACTGTACTGTACTCTACTCTACTCTACTGTACAATGCAGTACAAATACATAGGATTAAATACCTTGGGTACTTTGAATAAACTTCGCACGAGTTCTTCCTTTAGGTTGTGTGTTCTTTTTCTCAATATCGGTGTTATCTGAACTGCCACTTAGAAGAAACTTCGGGAAAAACAAAAGTGGAATACTCAACAGAAACGTAATTGGCATTAATATGGCTGCATTAAGCCACCAGGCACCTACCCACCGTGGGTCAGTATCGTCTATATTAATATCAGACATATCCACACGATTGAAGTCGACGTATATTGTCAGAACAGCTGGTGCCATCAATCCAAAACCTAGTGGGGCGCCGATTCCTGACACATCGTCCAGGATACCTGTAGAAAAAATCAAATCGTTCAGATAAGGCCACATAATTTGATAGATAGATAGATAGATAGATAAAAAGTTGACGATAAAAAGTTCGTCATTACCCTAGGCCCTAAAGAATATGTTTACCGAATTTCGTTTGAATTGAGCCAGTGGGTTTTTGAGAAAATCATGACACTATACACACCCTTCCCTTGCGAAACGTAATGCGCCAATGCCACTTAGGCGATGTCGAAGTGTCAAAGAACAAGGTATGGGCAACGTCATCTTTAAACTAGTAAACACAAAGGCGCCAAAGTGAGAACTGAGTCGTCAGCATTTGTGGGTGTGCTGATTTGTACAAATCTTGAAGAAAATGATTCAAAGGCTGAGTACAAAAGACATCACAGTAACTTCATTACCGTGGCCGAAAACGACAAAATCGCTCTTCTGTTTGTATTATCGCTCTATACTGTTTGAAAAATCGCTCTTCTGTTTCAGCATCGCTGTTATGTTTGAAAAATCGATCTTCTGTTTCAACATCGCTGTTCTGTTTGAAAAATCGATCTTCTGTTTTAACATCGCTCTTCTGCGATTTTTCAAACAGTAGAGCGATAATACAAAAAGCAGAGCGATTTGTAGTTTTCGGCCACTTTACTTCCTTGATGCTAACTTGCCTAGATATACAGAAGATCGTTTTCCAGAGAAATCGTCTGTGTAGGAGTAGCTGAGAGGGGTCAGAAACCCAATAGCAATACCGTCCATTACCCTACCCGCTATTAATAAACGATAGGCCATTGTATTATCAACCTGCTGTTTCGTATCATCTCCAGATCCACCACAATCCTTTGTTTCATTAGAAGTGCACAGACCGCGTAGAGAACCTCCAGTTCCAGCAGAAAAGTTACCAGCCTTGTGATATTCGTAAGGCTGAGATAAAAAATGTGGTAAAATGAGCATTGTGGACGCGGTACAAGACAAAATTAAGCCAAAAAATATCCAGCGTGGACGGTGGTTTGAAGGTTTTCCAAAGAAATAACTAGTGAAGGACATTGTACAAACCGTTCCAATACTGCCTGCTGACACAAGAAATCCCTGCTGGGTTGCTGTAAGACTGGAATTGACAAATATAAATAAACGGTTGTTGGTCAAACTGTAACTGCACAAAATGGTAGAAAGAAATAATACTACAATGTTGACTTTTTCCTTGTTTATAGTGGTTGAGTTGTCTTTTACGTCGGTCTGGATTTATTCTGCCCGAGAAAATGTCGACTCGTATGTATCCAAGTACGTTTGCAAGATTTTGCCAGTGTGCCATAAATTCAATGAAGAGATGGTGCATGGCTTATACATGTAATTCCAATTAGCTCAATGCTGCCCAACTACCAAGTGGGGTGTTTATTTTTCTTTTAAGTTTTCCAATTTTTGTTTACTCAATGTCAAATGTCATTTAGGCTAATGGACATGTCTTGCATCTTTGTAATCTGCGTCTGCGTGCTAATTCTTGATTAAAAAACCCACAAAACTATGCCCTTTGATTGCAAAAGTTAATGTTAGGCCCCAGTCATTTTTAACTGGTGGTGGTGGTGGTGGTGGTGGTGGTGGTGGTGGTGGTGGTGGTGGTGGTGGTGGGGGATTCATACTGGAAAACACCACTTGAAGTGTGCACATATGTGTGTGTATGTGTGTGTGGGGGGGGGTTACTTTGGAAAACAAAAGATCAGTGAATTTGTCATTTTGGTACTGGTCAAGTGTGATCAGTCAAAATGCTCTCTAATTGCTCCTATCTTACCTTCCCCTTATCTGAATTTGACACGCATACACGCGCCATGTAGACTATTAGATAATAGATATTTATGATGGCCAGTGATGCATTCTATGAGTCATTACATGTAATTGATTGAATTATTTTGAATTAGTAAGAAGACATTGCACACAAAGTTATATTTGATTCCGGATATTGCTTGTTACATCTTTTTAGGCCTAAAAAAATAATTGTTTGGTTCCGGTTTAACCGACCCCCACCTAGTTTTTCACTGCCGACCCTAAACTTTTTTTTAACGTGTTCGAGAAAAAAAATAAAAAAATTGCAAAAACATTATTGTGAAGTCTCACGTGAAATAGTGGATGCGGAAACAAACATGAACTTAAAAAGACAATATAAAACTATTCTTCCAATCTGTAATGACTGTACATCTGATAGGAAGAAATAAACAACACAGATACCATTTGAAAAACAATGGAAAACCTGAACTAGACACACACACATGAAAAAAATATAAATAAAATGAAATAAATCTACCTACTCCACCACCAAAATTGAGTGTAATCGGAACCTCACATTTTTTTATTAGGCCTTATACTGCAGTGTATAATACCAAAAGACAGGTATATGTACCGTAGGTTGCATTATCAGAAAATAGTACACGTTGCCGCCTTTAAAAGTTTCCTAAATTTGTGTAGACCATGTTTGACAGAAAGTTTCATATCAGTTGCATGTAATGATTGACTCATACATGTACGCTGTGTGCTGAGATACCCTGGGAAATGATATACACATATCCCAAGAAAAATTGTACCAAAATTAATTTCTGTTCTTAAACAAAAATATTCAATTCCATTCAAGTAACAACAATATAATAAGATCATGCTTAATATTATGTAAGTAATATGTCAAAAATATGTGTGGGTTGGGAAGATCATTTTGGAAGGTGTGATCTATACTGCACTAAGAGTGACTTTGGCAATTGTCATCAGAGCTGGGGAGGAAGGGGCCAGCTTGAGAAAACCGTTATTGGACTTCTGAACATCGACCCCCACCCCCAGCCAGTTAAAATGACAGGCCCCTTATTACTTGTATGATCACTCGGTCCTTCACCCACTTCTATTAAACTTATCGCCATGTTTCCATAACTACACGTAGATATTACTTTCATTGTTGTCTAAAGCTAAAGTACAAATTGTTTGAGGTGTATAAGAGGCAACAGGTGATGATTTATAGTATGGTTGCCTAAAAGTGTGTTGGCAAACAGTTCGAACTCCAGGGTTTATGATAACCTCTGTTACTCAAATCCCTGGGCCCAGCAATAAATATAGTCGAGTCGCATAAGAATAAAGCATTCGCATTGTAACCACCAGGTTCTCAGTCCCAGAAATTATTAAGAGTGAAAATGAATGTTTAATCTACGTCACTAAGTCTATCAATGTTACATGTACACTGACAATAAGAAGAGAGACACAGAGAGAGATGGACCAGTATAACATTATACTACAGGCAATCCGCATTGACTTTATAAATGTTGTTAAACGGACGGTAAGGTAATCTTACCTGTATCTCTTCCCTAGAGTTGTGAGGGCTGCCATTGCGCTGGTAACGTTGGCGTAGTAGACTATCCTTATGCAAGCCATTACTGCCACAAACACCCGTATATCTTTGAAAGGACTCCAGCTACGACTGCCACTATCACCTGGTTTCTTTGTTGAAGACACTTCATTGTCGGTCGTCTCTGTCATCACAGATAACAGTCTATGATTATAGTATAGAACTATAGAACTAAGAGAACTATATCAAATACAGGTCAAGGTTACTCTGTTGCAAGGCTTCAACGTCAACTTTCTAACATGCACTATTATATCAAATCATACAATATTGTCGATGGCATGCATAACGACTTTTAACCATGCTTCGTTCACACCCCCAGAGACATGTTTGTAATATTGTACACGTACAAAGGATATATAATTTACGAAAGAAAAAAAATCCCCCAGTTAAAATTGCAAAAGCTGAGTTTGTAAGCTTTTTGAACACACTTCGATCTACTATTCAAGTATATTGTTAATGTCGATGTATGCCTTGTATGACGTCACAGTTTGTTTTTGGTATTCTTAGAACTATTAATTACATATAGTAGGGAGTTCCTGTACATTTTTTCTATACTTCATTACGTCATCGGACAGTTTTTAAGTTATATTCTTATACAAGGTTTGAGATCAGTCAATTGCAAGTCATGGTTAAGTATACATTAGTAAGTAGAATATTGCGAGAGAACGTTTTAATATGCAGAAACAATTATATCTCTAAAACACATATTGAGCGTGTGCCCCTTCAAACTTCAGACCACTATTTAATACAGTAGTCTTGAATGAAACGTGTATATACTTGAATGTAGTACTTTTGTATTATTTATACGTATTGCTTCCAAGTATCACGACTGGAGAGATCGGTAGGTGCAACGGTATAATTTATTTTTCACAGATACGGAAAGTACTCCGCCTCATTCATGATGTACCGTACTTACGTTTGACTGGATAACCACTTTCTTCTTTTCTAACGACATCCATAATAACTACTCATGAACGTAACACCAATCACCTAGTAAGCCTTCAGTGTAATATCACGTGTGTGCTACCTGGCTTGGGGTACAAATGTCAGTCCTTGGTGGCTAGGGAACGCATTTAGGGAGCCTTCAGTATTTACAAGGGGGGCGGGGGAAATCACACATGGTCTGTTAAGTAAAACATGACCATTCTCCATTTGTAAAAAGTGACCCTCCCCTTTGTCCTATTTTGTAAAACATGACCCTCCCCGTGACATCTGCATATACTGAAAGTTAATAAATATTCACATTGTATGTATACATACAAATTAAATGATTTTGACTCTGTATTAGAAAGCAATATTTGTACATATAAAGTGACAAACAGTAAAAGACTGGCTAGTTATCTTTCTCTTATAATCATACACAATCTAGTTAGTATCTAAGACGTGCTTTCCATGTTGTGCATACTCTGTCTGATCTGTTCACTTGTAAAAGTTCCCTGATATCATTATCATTATCATCATCATCACGTTCACCTTCAGTATTGCCGTTATCAGTGTCACTTTAAACTGACTGACTCCGTGTTCTCTATGACATTCAAAACTAAATCATCATCATCATCATCATCATCATCATCATCATCATCATCATCATCATCATCGTCATCATCATCATCATCATCATCATCATCATCATCATCATCATCATCATCATCATCACCATCATCACTGCTACCATCACCATCATATTTTAACATCAGTTAAACAACGACAGTGTAAGTGATAAGGTGAAGTGGTACACTCAACAAAATGCATTGTTTTATTAAACAATTTTCTTACAATATATGAAGTTTTATTTTTGTATTTTGGCATGTAAAGTACTCATAAAAATAAATGCTGAGTGCTCATCTCACTTTTACATCTCAAACACACAAAACAAATTGACAATAATTGATTCTTCAACTTGATCACAAAACTACGGATTGTAAAATGTGACCCTCTCCCAAACATTGTAATGGGAGGCTTGAAGGGGGGCCATGAAAATTCTCATGGTTCGAAAGGGGGGGGGCCGCGAAATATTTTGTCATTGAAAAAAATTAATATGTTAGAAAATTTAGCATTGCATGAGATAGCACTTGATATCGCCTTTAATATTGAATGTCTACACTTTCATTTATGTATTAAAATGGAAATGTGTATGTTTGTATGTACCTATTTAGTGAAGCATAAAAACACTACTCAAGATTAACTTGATACACCCTGAATTACTCTTATATACTCCAAGTTGTTCACACACACACACACACACACACACACACACACACACACACATATGTATACATACATCATACATACATACATACATACATACATACATACATTTTAGCACTGTGGAAACAGGTTCAGTGTGTAATTACCATCAAGGATACATATGTATATATATATATATATATATATATATATATATATATATATATATATATATATATATATATATATATATATATATATATATATATATATATATATTAAAACGCTCTGCCACTGCGGTATAGAGCACTGTCTTATAGCAGATTGATACTCACCGAGTTATATATATATATATATATATATATATATATATATATATATATGGTAATATACTAGCATAGGACCTGTAATTTATGTGATTAAAAAGTGACCTTTTGGTGAAAAATGTCAATACAAAAACGTCTGGCCAGATTAATTTAGATATGTGTTTTATTTCTTTCCTTGACACTATTCTTGAGTTTCACTCTCAGACTCACTAGAGTCTGAAACTTGCTTTTATATGAATTCAAGATTATGAATAAAGGGATTGTATTGCAAAGGCTATTCATCATTGACACTGCACTTCAAGCTTAATGTGAATGGTTTAGAAAACTGTGAGTAATACTCATCTGATCACTGTACAGTGTATTGAATACAATTCTGAATTTGCTGTCCCCATCATGAAGACACAAATGCCTGACACTATAGGTTTAAATATGTATGGTTTTGGAACTGAAAGCATATTGATTACATCTAAGTATTCCACAACATTCTGAATTTCTTTGCACTTTCATGAAGTCACAAATGTCTTACATTTACATGTGTATTGGTAATGCATTTGGTGTAGGAAAGTGAAAGCTATATTTGTCAGACCTCAGTGTGCATAAAATCCTTAGTTTGCTAGCACTTCATGACATCACAAATGTCTGACATTAGATAGTTATTGTGTTATGAGTATAAATAGATATTTGAATACACTATGTAGGTGATGTGATATCCTTAGATACTCCCCACAAATGTCCCCACTACAGTTTTTCACAAATCACGCATGTGAATGTGTGTTTACTCTGTATCTGTGTTTCTGTGTATGTATCAGTGAATGACAGTTAAAACAACCACATCAAATGCCTTGGTATTAAGTGATGACTACTTATGGTGTCTAGTTGGGAAATAAACAAGATTATACCACATGTGTATGATTACATGTATGGTCAAAATGTTTTATTTTGTTTTGTTTTCTAAAAACCTTCCTCTACAACTACTAAGTTGTTTGGGCTGAAATAGTAACATAATAGTAGTACCAAAAGAAATATTACAGTTGTGCTACAGTAACAAAAAAATTTGTACTCTTTTTAGTTATTGTAGGGGCCAGGATATTGTGCACTTTTTTTTTTTTTTTATTGGGGGGGGGGGCATGAAATTTTTATACTTTTGAAAGGGGGGGGGGCTGTGAAATTTTGGTCACAGTGGATGGGGGGCCAGGAAAAAACCAAGTCAGAGATAATTTCTCCCCAGCCCCCCCCCCCCCCTCCGTAAATTATGTCCGGTCCCTATGATCGATTCAGCCTATTCTGAGAGAAACGACGCCGTAAGTGTACAACTTCTATTCTTTGAGGTGAGGGACTACTCTTCTCATCTACACTTTTCCCATACTTCTCTCACTATTGATAAGAATTTTGTATCGGATTTACATGAAGTGATTTACTATTGTAATATTAAAGAGAGTGCCAAAGCCTTGTTACCAGTATTCATATTTCTTAACCATGTTAACGCTAGCCCTATATATGTCGAGGTTGATTCTTTGGAATGGTACCGGTGTTAACTAGGGGCGAGTAGTGGCCTTTGACCTTTGACCTCCAAACTTTGACGTACTTCGTGTTGTCAAATTACACTTCTATTAACTGCTAGAGCCCTCAAAATATACTGCGATCTTTCTTCTTTTTCTTTATCAGAGGTTAAACTTTCGTGGGAAATCCAGAACAAAATGAGTCTTGGTTCCTGCAAAAACCTAGGTCGAATGAGATCAAGGTGACATAGTAATAGTACACAGTGTGGGGGGGTAAAAGTGACCTCGAAATAATGATTTATTGGCTTATTTATGATAATATAATAATCCACTATCCGACATTAGATCTATACATTTATCGTCAGATCTACAGGTGCTAGGCACTTGCAGGTCAACAAACTGGACAAAATCAAAGCATTCATTCATTGATACCTATTCTGATCTGGTAAACATGACACAAATAACAATGATGGGTGCTTGGATGACCTTGCATTGTGGTTAAATGTTCCATATGGATTGTTAAATGTTTGCCAATAACAAGTGAGGCTATATGCTTCAGTAAATGAAATGAAATACTATGGATAGCTTTCAATATGCTCCCTGTCAAAAATAGAGTAGTAAACGCGGCTTATGTCCTGAAATTCTCAACTGGACACGTTAATAGGTTTTATATCAAGCTTGACTTATTACCCAGTCTGAGAACACGTGACCCTACGAAAGTGTTGGCTTACTACGTAACAGTACAAATGTGACAAATCTCTTGATATCTTTGACCCCTTCTTAGTAAGGTCCATGTTTTCTACATACCTGGTCGTCCTGTTGACAAATCTGAAAGTACAGTCGAAAATGTCACCTTATATCACTGTTGATTGCACTGCAAGGGTTTGGGGTTATTGTTTTCATTTTTGGGAGCTTTAAACTCACACAGAAAACAATTATGAATAAACATGATACAGATTTATACGACTAACCGCTACCAACTAAGGGACGGATACGTAATTATTATAGTTTAGAACATTTGAATCTCAAAATGATTTAAATGAATATAGTGCTGGTTAAACGAACTCTCTTTGACTATAACAACCTTATAGGGGTGATCGTTCCAATTAAGATGTATGGTTTATTAAAATGATAACTTTGATGTTAAGGAGAGGCTTTAATACCAAGCAATAACACTCTCAAGTATGTGTCAAGTCAGTAGAGCCATATATATTTCAAAAAGCTGCAGCACGTACAACAAGCGATCAAAAATGTATATCCACGTCATCGCTGACATTTTTGAATATTTATTTATTTTTTTCATTTTGCAAGTACAGAAGACACGAACTATGGTATTTAAAGGTAATCGAGTAGTCCCCTTGATGGGATCTTAATACGAGTAAAAAAAAGTCATAATGGTCGTTTTTCAATTTCTCTTGCTTAAACATCATCATCGAGTTGACAATTCGTCTCATTTTTTTACGTTTAGGGAACTGATGGTGTCAACAACAGTGGCCATATGGATGAGGATTTGAATTTGTTTTGGATTTTGATTGATAAAATAATTTTATCATGGCTCCCTATATCAAAAATCAATGTGAAACAAAAAAGACCAAGTCTGTGTTTGTAATTCAATATATTGCAAAAAGTTAAAATATGTGTAAAAGGTTTGTTAATGTACGTACAATAACAAACATTGTACGCATTTATTGATAGTTTGCAATTGATTGAATTGCAAAGACCAACTTGATCTATATTGTTTCACGTTGATTTTCAAAGAAGTAAGCCAGGATAAAATATATTATAAATTAAATATCCAAAATAAATACCCAATCCTCATCTATATGACCTCTTTAAAATGACTTCTGGATACGCCGAGTTGCTTTCTCGTATTGCACAGTATAATCGAGGTAGAATTATGCGCGTGCTGGGATATGATATAGAGAGAGAGAGAGAGAGAGAGAGAGAGAGAGAGAGAGAGAGAGAGAGAGAGAGAGAGAGAGAGAGAGAGAGAGAGAGAGAGAGAGAGAGAGAGAGAGAGAGAGAGAGAGAGAGAGAGAGAGAGGGAGGGAGGGAGGGAGGGAGGGAGGGAGGGAGAGGGAGGGAGGGAGGGTGTGTGTGTGTGTGTGTGTGCATTAGTGTGTTTGAAAGTTATTGCACTTCATATTTTAAAAAGGGTTCCTTGGAAAACGTACAACTAGTATTTGATATTCGACTGCTTAAGAGATCGACCTTCGGTTATTATAATTCCTTGTGCTTTTAGCGACTTTTTTCATATCTGACGGTTGCAGGTCCGCAAAATACAATGAGATATATATTACATGGCCAAGTACTTCGGATATCAGAATTACTGTTTAACATTTCAAACTCAGCAATTTGTGTCTGGGTTGTCGCGTCCACCATCCTTTGGAAAAACAAAATTGAAAAAAACAAACATTACCGAAATCGAAAATCATGTCATCATTAAATTAGACTTAAAGCTACACTTCTAGTTGTAACTGGACCAATTTTGAAACTAATTGCACCAATGCATGTGATAGATGAAGATGGTGATAGCCGACATTTCAAGTGCTTAAAACTATGTTGCTAGTCTGCGTGAATGTGCCGGAAAGAACACCTTTTTCTTTGTTTATGATGAGTGAATGAGTGAGCGAGCGAGTGAGTGAGTGAGTGAGTGAGTGAGTGAGTGAGTGAGTGAGTGAGTGAGTGAGTGAGTGAGTGAGTGAGTGAGTGAGTGGGTGGGTGGGTGAGTGAGTGAGTGAGTGAGTGAGTGAGTGAGTGAGTGAGTGAGTGAGTGAGTGAGTGAGTGAGTGAGGGAGTGAGGGAGGAGTGAGTGAGTGAGTGATTTCATTGAACAGATTCTGAGACAATATTTCGAGCTACATGTATTCGTAATTCAGAAGTTAAAAGTAGTTCATTGATTTGCCTTCTAATCCATCAATATAATTTACGACTCAAAATCTATACCTACCGTAGACGGTGTCATTTCAATCTTCTCATTTCCAATGTCTGCATCAGCAAGATGGCGGGCTTCGTATCCCGTCGTATTCGCCCTCTTCTTGAGTACAAACAACAGTCCAATAAGCATAAAGAACGCCACAGTGCTTAAGGTAGCACTAATTCCCATAAACAAAACCCGATACAGATAGTTATCATACTGAGCACACGCTCCTTGCTCGCCACATTCTTGCCGCCATAGAATGCAAGTCGCATCGATGATTTCGCCTGCGATGATGGGGAATGCTACCGTGACTGAAATGACAAGTTATGATTGATTACCGTTATCACATTACAGTATCGACGAAAGAAAGCATAATGTGTTGTATAAATTATAATTTCATATTTGTTCATGTCACATTGTGTCCTATTCTCTAAAACAATATAAGCTTACTGATATCCGTGTAGTCGTACAGTAGATAGTAAATGTTTTATTTCGTAAAAGATTCACGAACAGTATTTGAAATCGGTTATCATCTTAACATTAAACGACGAGCAATGTTGGAAAATTTCGCATAGCCTACAGCATACTTACTTATGGCGGATATAACAGTCTTCAGCCCTAATGCAAATGATTTCTGATCAGGATAGACTGACCTACAAAAATCACATGAATTTGCAGGGTTATTTTTTCAATATATTTTATAGAAGTATCGGAATGTAACATGTAACTTCCTATGCAAGTAAGACTTATACCGTAAACTAACGTATTTTCTCGTTGATATCAGGAGAGCGAGATTAGGTAATTTATAGCTAGACGTTCATTTACAATATTGCCAATCAAAGTACTTGCCGTACTCGTACACATAGTATGGGCCATTTAGTTTTGTAATGAATGGAGAAATCAATGTAACAAACAAACAAACAAACAAACAAACAAACAAACAAACAAACAAACAAACAAACAAAAAGTTAATTTATCATTATCATAGCCGAACGTGTGTGTTTTATGCAAAACATGCTAATCGTACAAAATAGAACGCATACAGTCCAAAGAAGTTAAATGAAAAGTTGTTGTTTCGATAATACCTCTTCTCCTGTAACACATATATGCAAATTGTGGTTATGACTGAATATGGGCTAAATAGGGTACACGTACGTTACTGATAGCCTTTAACGTTTTGGTTACATTAAATTTTGTACATTGTAATAAGGGTTACAAGTGCATTATCATGTGGTTCGATAGCGCATAATATAATAAGTATCTGTAATTAAAGCTCATACCACTAACGAACTCAGTGACGTCCAAATGAGTAAGTTTTGAAAATACTTATTTAGTGTGATTTTATGAATTTAATACACCGTCCTATTACCTTATTATGATCAACGTCGATGGAAGGCTGGCGCCACTATTACCGATTGCAAACAGGGTCAGGATGAAAAGAAATACGACAAAATATTCACACCTTGGTGTCGGACAAAGACCGTCATATGCAAATGTATCGGAAGGATTTTCTGTTTGAGTCTCAACACAGTGACAATTTGTGAAATTCTGAAAAAAAGAGAATTTGTTTGGAATTAGAAGAATACACACTGAAGTAAGGTTATAACTAAGAAATGACAAGTATCTGAATTCAAGCAAAATTGTACATATTCGAACAGAAAATATGGACATCATTTTCTGGCGATAGTTAAAGTCACTACAATGCGCGTCTACGTCACTGGCTGGTGCTTAAAATAGATTATGAGTCAAAGGTCAAATCGTTAACATTTTGACAACATTATTAAGCTTGTATAGGTAAAGTGTTGTTATACTCACATATTTTCATTTGGTTGAAAAATAATCGCGACATTTAGATGTTATTCTCCAATATTTTTCTTCGTTCAACCAAGGAAAATACGAGTGACCTAAGGGCCTTTGTCACTACGAATCTAGGGACTCGTAGTGACAACCCTCATGTCACGAGTATTTTCCGGCTGAATGAAGAGTAATATTGGAGAATAACATAATTATACCAGCACCAGTAAATATCAAAGGAAAACCGGGGAAAGTAATGGCAATTTTGAACGTTTTGACTCATATTTCGAACACAAAAGAATCAGTGACACGCGTTGTCGTGACAGACGCGCTTTGTCATGACACAGAACGACGCAGTCTCGGTTACCCAGACTCTCACCGCTGGGGCTCTTCTACTAGACCACCCAGACGAGCTTGGGGAGGTCTCGTAGGCAGGCCCCCCAGCGGCGAAAGTCTGGGTAACCGAGACTAAGAACGACCAGCGTATATTTTAATTTTTTTCAACTTGGCTCGTGCACGTCACTTGCATTCATACACAAAGTTACGGCAATCATAGATATTGGAGATGTCTCCACTGTCTCTGCTGCCATACTTTTTACACGGTGAAAGTGAATTAAATATTACATTTGAAAGTACATGAACCAATACATAATGTAATATATATGTTCGTACGCGTATTACCTTGTCAGTGACTGCCGTGGTACATCCAGCATAACACGGTGAGTAGTAATTAAACCCATCAGATCCGCAAACTGGTTGGTAATGTTCCAGAGTACAATCGCAGTCAACATTACACTGTTCATTTACAGTTTGTCCTGCTCTGTAGTAAAGAAAATAGCACCATACAGTTTACACTGTCGTTATCACTTTGCGACCGGGCCGTTTTTTGTCAGAATACCGATAACACTTTTGCACACACATGCTCAGTTTTGTATAAAAATGACATTGTATTTGTTAATCAGTGGACAACAGTACTATAATAACAGGTTGGAATCTTTAGCAAATGTTCTTCCTTGAATTATGCACCTTGATGGTTACAGTGTATAAAGCTAATCACGTGGTCGTGACGACAGAAAGTCTGTCTTGTGGCGCATGAACTACTTTTCAGTGCGATACTTTCAAAGATTGAGAATGGATAATACGCAAGAATAATTCAATGATAAACTTTGATCCATTCACATGTTCCATATTCGTTGTGTGCTTGCCGTTGAGTGTAGGGATTTTGAGTCCGCTCTCGAAAACAATAAATTTGAATGTATCTGCTGTACAGTGCTCAATGTTCGGTTACACGAATACGTCTATCTACACCCAACAATATACTTCATGGAGTATAATATTAGTATTTAGTCATTATATCTATCAAAATAATGATTTAAAAAAATTTCCAGTTGCAGCTCAGTATAAGACCAGGAGTGTTTACTGTTTATAGGAATCAAAAGCAAACTTCATATTTTAGTTCTCTCTCTTTTAGTTTCAGGGAAATCCTAATTCACTTACTTCGTTCCTTCGAAATAAGGTCCTTCGCATGGTAAAGTTATGACGAGACAGTTTGTAACTACAATGAGACCCACGACTGCCAGTATTAACCTTGCCAGCCCAGTCTGACCTAGTTTCAACTTTTTAATAACAAAGCCCATTGTCAACCCCATTGGAAAGTGTGGAAACAGCCACAAAAATCCTGAAAATTCAACAAGAAAATCGTACTGATACATAACCATGCATGATATTATTACATTCACACCACTTCACCGATTTGCTCGCTTACTGTGAACAGCCGGGATGCATTACAAGTATTTGAAATATATGAAAGCGTCAAGAGTACATGTAGGGCAGTAATGGATCGGAAGTAGTGTAGCTAGTCTCCTGCGTCACTTCCGCCGAAGTTTGGATCAATGCAAACTAGGCACTGTTACTGATACCTGAACAGCGATAAAACCAACGTTTAATGTATAGTCTAATATTAAAGTATTTGAATAAAAAAACGTGAATTCACATGATATCCTTTCCCTTTTGAATTGTACCAGTCGTCCGACTCACACAAACACGTGTGCATCTAGCTAGTGAGCTGGACGTATGCGCAAACTGAAATTATTTCAAGGCAAAAATGTACATGATTTACGAAAGAACCCCCACCCAAGTGAACCCTTGCGTCATTCAAATGAACCAAATTCAACGGGGGGAGGGTCGGAACATAGGATGGGTATTTGGATAGTGATCATGACACGTCATGTTCGTCAACAAACAAAAAACGTAATAGTTTCAGAATATTTTAAAGAACAGTATTGGCTCATGGAAAAAATTGAAAGGGGGTTCAAACGATTTTAAAGCATTATGTAGAGGTTTGATCCACCTCTTTGAATGCACGTACGACTTTTGACCCCATATTTTGAATAAGGTTGTTTCGACAGGTTGTTTTCAGTCATCTTTATCGAAAGTAGGCTCCGCCGGCCCTCGGGCAGCCAATGAATTAGCGATGACTAAAGCATGCACGTGTCACGTGAAAGTGTATAAAAGTGTTCAAAACTCATGACATTTGACCCGTTTCTGGCTAAAATGTAGACTTTTGACCCATACTTTGTGAATTTTTGTAGAGTTTATGGCTGTAATTTTTGTCCACCAGGGTACATATGTACCCTTTACCCACACGAGTACCAAAAATCATGAAATATTTTAGCTAAAAGCTTTGTTTCTGTCGTCAATACGATGCTTCTCAATCTGTAACTCACCCATGATCATATTCCCCATACTGGCAGTAAAACCAAGGTCCTTTTGAAAATATTTCGGCATAAAGAGTACAAATCCAACGGGACTATTTATCGCCACAGCCACCACAACAATCATAAACACTGGGTTCTTCACTATTTCAAAAGCTGATTTGAGGAGATCTGAGAAATTATCAAGATAATACCAATTGACGTAAAAATAGATTAGACTTCTCGCTTTAACAAAACAATAATCACAACAACTACAATCAGTGAAGATACGTTGTGGCTATTACAACGAAAATCATGGCACCGACAATAATCTTACCAACATTGCTACATTTTATCGTATGGCGAGACAAATATGTCTGAGACGTTGCTAAATCTTATTTGACAAAAAAATATATAATTAACATAGCCACATGTTATTGTCTGGCTTGACAAGAATTGAAGTTCAGTTGTTACATTTTAGTCAACTGACCGCCTAAAAAAATATCAGAATGAACGCACAAATGTTAAGTTGATACCTTCACTTGTCCTTGTATATTTCAACCTCTGATCGCTATAGTGGTCTGATATATAATTGACGATAGCTCACTGTTAGCCAAAAGAAAGTGTAGCAATGCCAGTTATGATGTATTTCACGCTAAAAGATTAAAGACGCAATGTTGGTCTGATATTTTTTTCGCACCAAACGATAAAATGTAGCAATATAAGTAAGATTTTTGTCCAGCCAGGCGACGTTTTGTTACAGGTTTCACGATTTTCGTAGTATTTAGCAATCTTTCAAGGCCCAAAACATACTAGCTAAATGCTGAGATCGAATAATGAAACAAATTGTACACTGTCTTGTGTTATTTCCTTCACTTACTATATTCTTTCTTTTAAAACAACAATAACTTTATATACACAGCAAGCTGTTCGATTACTGACTTGTAATTTATGTGAATATTAATATAAAAAAGACGTGCTCACCTTTAACATGAGCGAGAATGCCGTTTACTTTAAGCCTGGGTTTTTGTTGTCGTTGTTGTTGTTGTCTGGTGTTGTTGTCAATTTTCCCATCAGTTGGAAGAGACTTTGGGAAAAAGAAAAGCAATATAGCCACGGGAATGAATAACGGGAACATTACGACGGAGGGGAGCCACCAGGCACCAACCCAACGAGGATCAGTATCGTCTATGTTAATCTCCGAAACGTTCACCCGATTGAAGTCTACGTATACTGTGAGACAGGCGGGAGCGATCAGTCCAAATCCAAGGGGCGTTCCTATCCCGAAGGCAGCGTCCAGTAAACCTAGGCACAAATGAACCAAAGGAAATAGTTCTAGAAGTTAAAGCGGGTTAAAATGTAGCTGGAACTATCATTAATCAAAGAAAAAACTGTGCGACGCTTGTCTTTCGTAATAAAATTGACGTAAACTTTGCTTTCAAGGCAGACGACCAATCAGCTAGAAGGCTCGATTTGCTTTATTTACTATATGTCACGTACTGTACAAGTTTGTCCTTTACGTTCTCTTATATTTATACCTCGGGTGATCGCATTCTGCAAAGCTTAACTCTCTTTCAAATTGGAATGTGTGTTACTGAGTCTGGGTCTGCAAGATACGCCGTGCTGTGACATTCTATCAGTTACCCAATCTGAAAATCGGAAGTGGTGAAACCGGCTAAGTGTCTTTATTTACCTCTATTTCCATAGTTTTGTGTCGTTTGTTTTATTCCAAATGATCGCCACCTTCCCAGACTGCCAGTTACCACTTTAAGAGAAGGCTGCTTAATATGGTTGAACGATAATGATTGTATTTCAGTTACCGTAACAATACTCACTTACCTATGTAAACAGAAGAACGTTTGCCAGAAAAATCATCAATGTAGGAGTAGCTGAGAGGAGTCGTAAAAGCAGAACTAAATCCCTCTATTAGTCTGGCGATTACAAAGAGTTGATATGCCATGTCACTATCATCGCTATGAAGCAGTTGGCTGTCGTCGCATTCAGTCTCGTTTGCACCATCAGCATAACACAAACCAAGCTGAGATGTACTGGATGTGTTACCAGCCTTGTCATAATGATACTCTTGCGATACCAATTGTGGAAGAGAAAGTATCACTGCGCTAATGGCCGATAAAGAAATAGCAAAACCCACCCAGCGTGGACGATTGTTTGTTGGCTTTCCAAGGAAGAAGGTGACAAAGGGAATAGTACACAGTGTGACAATTTCTGAAATACTTTGAAGAACTCCTAACTGTGCGGAAGAGAAGCTGCAAAATGACCATACGTCTACAATTACCAAACAACATTGAAAGCTGTGTACGTTTTGTGTTGAGTTTATGCTATACATGAGAATATATATCGTTATATTATGTGTAAGTTTATGCAAATGAGATCATTTGATTAACTTTTTTCTTTTATGTCCTCGTATTATAAGCACTTTACATTATTGGTTAAATATATATATGCGTGTGTGTGGGGGGGGGGGCGCTGATGTTTTTGTTTTACTTTCTGTATGTTAGTTGCGTCCCATTTTCATTTTGAAATGTAGAAAAATGTGCTGGCCATGGTCAAGACTAGTTCCGCTGAACTATTACCATGGTCCACATCAGATAACAAGTGTATTTCTTTTATTTTTGTATAATTTTTTTTCCATAACCACAGCTAAGAAATGGTCTGACTCCGTACAGGACAAAGTATGAGATAGGTTAGTGTAAGTCGACTGCGCAACACAGTCCTTTTATTATCTTGCATACTGACTACTAGGGCGATTTTCACTAACCACGTCCCACATTAGTCTAGTTCCTAATACGTAATACACTGTACCAGTTTAGAACTAGACTAGTCCCACATTTACTGTATTTGTAAGCTTTTTTCTGTCATTTATTGATTATTTTCTCATAGGTGTGTCAAAGACACTGTATGGTTGCAGTTAATCAGAAAAAATAGGCAAACAGGAGAAAATAAGACGGTACCAGTGGCTATCTCCTTATGGGTAGTGCGGGGGGGGGGGGGTCGGAGGAAATCACACATGGTCTGTTAAGTAAAACATGACCCTCCCCCAATCTCCATTTGTAAAAAGTGACCCTCCCCTTTGTCCCATTTTGTAAAACATGACATTGCATATTGCATATACTGAACGTTAATCAATATTCCCATTATATGTATGTATACATACAAATTAAATGATTTTGACTCTGTGTTAGAAAGCAATATTTGTACATATAGAGTGACACACAGTAAAAGACTGCTTAGTGCTTTCCATGTTGTGCATACTCTGCCTGATCTGGTCACTCGTAAAGGTTCCCTGATATCATTATCATCATCGTCACCTTCACCTTCAGTATTGCCATTATCAGTGTCACTCTAATCTGACTCACTGTTACTACTTGAGTCAGTACATGTATCACTGTCCGTGTTCTCTATGACATTCAAAACTAAATCACCACCACCACCACCACCACCACCACCACCACCACCACCACCATCATCATCATCATCATCATCATCATCATCATCATCATCATCATCATCATCATCATCATCATCATCATCATCACTGCTACCATCACCATCATATTTTAACAACAACATTCACGGACAGTGTGAATGATAAGGTGAGATGGTACACTCAACAAAATGCATCGTTTTAGTAAACAATTTTCTTACAATATATGTATTTTTATTTTTGTATTTTGGCAAGTAAAGTACTCGTAAAAATAAATGTTGAGTGCTCATCTCGCTTTTTCATCTCAAAACACGCGAAACAAATTGACAATAATTGAATCTTCAATTTGGTCACAAAACTACGGGTTGTAAAATGTGACCCTCCCCCAAACAGTGTAATGCAACAACAACAACAACAACAAATGTTTTGTATTTTACAAAAAAGTGCATGTTATCTCAGTCATTCGTTGCAAGTGGGCCTATATAACAATCCTACTGGTAGTCCCGTCTACGCTTACCTGTATCTTCTCTCAACCGTAGTCAGATTAGAGACAGAGGCACTGAACACAATGCTGCTTAACACCCTCATGCAGAATACTAATCCAACAAATACTCGAATATCCCCAAATACACCGCAATAGGATTTGACATTTTCATCTTGTTGCTTCGTTAGTGACAACACACCATTGTTTTTTCCTGTGACAAGAATATATATAATGATTTGTTGTCATCAGTTATAAATCAAGACTTACTAGAGAATCAAAAAACTACGGTGAGTCATTTTAACTTGGTCAAGTATTCCGTCTTGGATGGAGTAATTCAGGCTAATGATGACATATTCAAGAATGTTTAGAGGGTAAAGTTTTGTTCCAAAAGTAGCGAAGTAAATTAAGACTTGAAATTTTCGACAGTACATTTCAGCATTTGTTACCAGAGTAACCCACTTAACTTTTATGATTATTCTGAACTCGTGACCTTGGATATTAACATTTCTTAACCATTTTAGAACTAGAAGCGCTTCACCTACGTTATCCTCTTTATTGTCTACTTCTCTAGCCCTAACACACAAAATCCCAGCCCCAGAAAGATCGACAGCTTGCTTGCCATGAATGTTTAATATTCTGAGCGTATCTGAAAAAAAATGTCACCTTCTCTACTTAAGCTGCTGTGCAAATATACACAGTCATGCATACAATGTAACAAAAACTGCATGGGCTAGCGAGTAGAACCGTAATACATACCTTTGCCGCTTCCATCTTCTGTGTTTAAAGTCATATTTGTCTTGTCTTGTCTTGTCTTGTCTTGTCTTGAGTGACGCTCAGATCTTCGTCCCTAGTGATCAGGTAATGTTCACACCAAATTATTAATGGCTTCAACTGTTACACTCTTCCTTCTCAATTGACATACTGTCCCATACACATTGCTCTTCAAATAACCCACCCTCGGGTCACCACTCGGACAAACTGTCAATAAAAATGTTTCAAACATGTCAGAGTTTAACGTTGAACAAAAACGCCCCGTCACAGTCAACTTTTAACCTATGGAACGTTTTACTTTTATAGAAAGTCTCAAGTAAAATAAGGAGTGTGTGGAGCTATCCTGTAACATGTACACCAGGAGTGCTGTCAATTTTTCCGTTTTTTTGCTTTATATTTTACGTTATCGCATGACTGAAAGGTATACAAGTACTTTGTTTACCACATTTGTATCGTCGTGAAGTTACTGTACTCAATGTTGTCGTTTACTACATTTTGTATGTCAGTATACAACTCGTTACATGACACGTTGGACGCAATGTATTGAAGGCGTACACGGTTCAATCGTATGTAAGTCTGTCATCCGAATGTCAAAATGCGTCAATCAACAACATAAATCCAACGGAAAGAAATCAATATTTCATCATAACCTTACTACTGACAAGTCAAACACATGTACTATAATACTATCAGTAGCTCCGAATAACCCGTGATCTTTCGATGTGACAAGACAAGAACATCGCCAAAATACATGTAACATCAAATGAAGTGTAACGACTGTGGTCAGACACGTGGGGTGCATCTGTGTCAAGGGGGTCTAGATCTGTGTAAAAAATGTGCCGCAAAGCGATTCCCACAGGCAAGTTCAAGTACGCCTCAAGACAAAGCAAAGATGGCCGACAAAGAAGATGGAAATGACCTTTCACAGATTATGTCACACCTGGCTGCTCTTAATGAGAAGGTGGATAAGATACCAACCCTGGCAAATAAAATAGATGACCTGCAAGCCTCTGTCGAATATATCAGCAGCTTCTTCGACATGTATAAGGAAAGAATGGACAGAATGGAGGAAGACAATAAAACCCTGAAAGATCAACTTGCGTCAGCCACTGCCAAGGTAACCACAATGGATCGTGAACTTCAAGATTTGCAACAATATACGAGACGCAATAATTTAGAAATCCACGGCATACAGGAACAGCCTGGTGAAGATACTGATGCTTTGGTCATGAAAGTTGCCACTGCTGCTGGAATCAGAATCTCCCAGACTGACATCGACGTCAGTCATCGGCTCCCTTCAAGACGTCAATGTAGTAATACCAAACCATCTACCATTATAGTACGATTCACACGAAGGACAGTACGAAGTAATATATACAATGCAAGGAAAAACATCAAGAATAAATCAACAAGGGACATGAACATAGATAACAACGACCAGAACCGCGTTTACATCAATGAAAATCTCAGCCCGACTAACAAACAGATATTTTACAAGGCAAATGAAAGAAAGAAGATGAAGAAGTGGAAGTTTATTTGGACTAATAAAGGGAAGATTTTTGTTAAGAAGAGTGAAGAGGAGAGAGCGATTATGATAAGTTCAGAAGGCGACATCGAGCAAATGATCTAGAGTGAATAAAAAGTCATGACATTGTAGAACTTATGGATAGAACACAAGGTAACACAGAATCATCAACTTTTAAATACACTTGTAACTCATACTCATTGGACCAATTTAAATCTAGCAGCACTAGCTCAAATTTTATTTGTCAAAATCACTTCTTTTCTGCTCTACACGTAAATGTAAGATCAATTGCAAAACATTTCGACGACTTAGTTTCTCTCAACAAAAGTTTTCAGTTCTTGCTTTAACAGAGACATGGTTACATAATGATTCTGATTGTTGTTTGTATAACATTCCATCATATGAACTCGTCACTTGTAGCTGTGAATATTCTAAAGGTGGCGGTGTTGCTATGTACATTCATGAGTCCTTGTCTTTTTTACGCATCAACACCTTGCATATTGACAATTGTGAATCTCTCTTTTTGTAGAAATATTTTCCACACATGACAAGTTGGTTGTTGGTGTTATCTATAGGAAACCAAACACGTCCATTCAGGAATTTTTGAATAGCCTGGACAAGTGTTTAAATTTTATGTCATCTAAGAACAAAAAATGTGTACTTCTTGGCGATTTCAATATTGACCTTAGTTGTAACACCAACACCTCTGCCAATTTCATTTCTCTCCTTCACAGTTACAATTTTGAGCAAACCATTAATACTCCTACTAGAACAACTGAAAGCACAAATACCACCATTGACCTGATAATTACCAATATTACAGACCGTTTTATTGATTGTGGCACTCGACTTGCAGATATCAGCGACCATTTCCCAATTTTTACTTTTCTAAATAATCTTGGTAATTCCTTTTCTCAAACCAACTCTGTGCTCAAAACCGACTTCTCTTCTTATAACCGTGACGACTTTCTTTCGGAATTAGGCAATGTTTCCTGGCAGCCCGTTTATAACTGTACAAACCCCAATGATGCTTACCAGATCTTCGGATATTTTCAGTGCTGTTTATACCAAGCACGCGCCCATCAAACAGTCCAAAACAAAGCCTAAAGCTATCCGTAAGCCATAGATGACAAAGGGATTGCTCATCTCTGTTCGTAAGAAACATAATTTATTCGCCAAAACTAAAAGGTCGCCGAATAATTTCAACATTCGTACCTATTATAAGCGATATCGCAATATCTTGACAAATGTACTCAAGTCTGCCAAACGCCGTCATTATCACCAAAAATTTCACAGTGCATCGGGCAACTCGAGCAAACTCTGGAGTATAATTGGTGAAGTTCTGACAAAGAAAGGTAGAAAAATGGCCTCACCAAAACAAATAAAGGACGATGACAACCCGGACAGGCTTTTAACGGATAAAGAAAGGATTGCCGAAAAGTTCAATAGTTTCTTCACAAATATTGGCCCAAACCTAGCTTCGTCCATAACATCGCCTGTCAGTTTCCACCATTTCCTTGGTGATAGTCATCCCCATTCATTCTTCTTCCACCCTGTCATTGATAATGATATAGTCAACATAATTAAACGCATGAACCCATGTAAAGCCATGGGACACGATCACATTCACCCGAAGGTATTCATCGATTCAAGTCCTGTTATTCTGGTCCACTAGCATATATTGTAAACTGCTCTTTAGCTACTGCCATCTTTCCAGATGCTCTTAAGTTTGCAAAGATCACTCCAATCTATAAAAAGGATGTGCACTTGATGTAGGCAACTATAGGCCGATCTCCATTTTACCTACACTTAGCAAAGTTATCGAGTCAGTCGCCAAGGACCAGCTGTTATCTTTTCTGGACAAATTCAACATTCTTATCAGTACCCAGTATGGCTTTCGAAAGCAGTATAGCACCAAACTTGCACTTGCCGACCGAGTATCTGATCTCTCTGATAAAATGGATGATGGATACACTACCTTCGGTATATTTATTGACCTAAAAGAAGCTTTTGACACGATTGATCATGACATTCTTCTCCAAAAACTATCCCACTATGGTATCAGAGGATATGCTCTCCATTGGTTCCGTAGCTATCTTGAAAACCGACAGCAAGTGGTTAATGTAAATGGAATTTCGTCATCCTCAATGCAGGTGAAATGTGGCGTACCTCAAGGATCCATACTTGGACCTGTTCTTTTCCTCTTATACATCAATGACATTACCTCCTCAACTGATGCCTTTACTTTTCGTCTTTTTGCTGACGACACCAACCTCTTCAGATTTATGGATACCCCTTCATTGATTTCAATGATATCAATGGTCATTTTAACAAGGTGTATACGTGGTGTCGCGCAAATAAACTCACTATTAGCTTAGATAAAACTAATTACATGATCATCAAAACCCAACAGAGACAGGTAAATGCTCATGGTTCCCGGGCTATTGGCAACACAACTATAGAAAGTGTATCCTCAGCCACATACTTGGGCGTCTCAATTGACCCATCATTAACTTGGAAATGTCATGTCGAGAAAATACGTAGCAAGGTTAGTCCTATAGTAGGCATTATCTCACATATCCATCATTATGTTCCAAAATCAGTAGTTCTTCTTCTAATTTACAACAGCCTCATCCTGCCCCAATTCAGCTATAATTTGTATAGAAATCTGGGGAAATACATTCGACCACCTTGAAACCTCTTCTTCTTCTTCTTCTTCTTCTTCTTCTTCTTCTTCTTCTTCTTCTTCTTCTTCTTCTTCTTCTTCTTCTTCTTCTCCTCCTCCTCCTCCTCCTCCTCCTCCTCCTCCTCCTCCTCCTCCTCCTCCTCCTCCTCCTCCTCCTCCTCCTCCTCCTCTTCTTCTTCTTCTTCTTCTTCTTCTTCTTCTTCTTCTTCTTCTTCTTCTTCTTCTTCTTCTTCTTCTTCTTCTTCTTCTTCTTCTTCTTCTTCTTCTTCTTCTTCTTCTTCAAAAGAAGCTTGTCAGACTTATATCTTTCTCTGGTTTGGATGCCCCCTCCACTCCCCTGTTTACCCGACTTGGTATTCTTGATATCCATAAGCTCTGTAAACAACATTCCTGTTTGTTCTTATTTGACCTCAATAATAGTCATTACGCCCGTAATCTTCACCATTACATACCCCAACCCGTGCCTCACAATTACTTAACACGTTCATGTCTCAATGGAAACCTGCCAGTCAATGAGGTAAAGCTCACGGTCAGCCAACGCAACTTCAAATAGGCTTGTACTCAGCACTGGAATTCACTCCCAACAACAATAAAACTTATTTCTAATAGATACCAATTCAAGAAACCGCTAAAATACATCTTTTAACAGAGTAATGATGTTTTTTTTGTTTTTTTGTTTTTTTGTAACTTGACAAACGTTCCTTTGTACTTAGACTTATCCGCATTTTCCAATTAGCCTTCTAGTCACTTTGTATTCATTTTCACAGTTCTTGTAAATAGAAGTTTTTAGTAGTTACATTGTATTTCACTATTTCTCGTATCAAGTATTATAATTTAAGTAGTAGGTTGGATCATGGACACGACTAGGTATGCTTACCTATTTCCATGGTCCCCACCAGAGTTAATATATTTTATTAGCATTTTTTTGTATTCACACTTTTGTCTTTTCTTTCGTTATTGTTTAACTTTGGTGAAATAAAGATTCATTCATATATGCCTAGTGACTTGACCATAGTATATGTATTGTAGATACGGAATTATGTATTATAGTGAAGCGTTGTATTTTCAACAGCTATAAAAACAGTGGAAAACAACTGCACCTGTTGTTTCACAAGGACATTTTTAAATCTGCTCGTTGTCCTTATTTTTAGAAATATAAATAAGGCATACACGCTGTATACCTTTGTGATCAAATCGACCGTGCCAATCAGAGATCCCTTTTTATAACGTAATATATGATATTATTGGAAGTAAAAAGGCTATGACAGGGATTCTCCCTGATGCTGATATTTCAAGTTTACCTTATGTTTTTACTAACTTTTTTCATTCGAAAATTGTGAAATTACGCGAACATCTACCAGTTGTTACATGTTCCAATATTCTAAATGCGAATCATTCTTTTCATTTCTTTACACCTGTTACAACTGATTTTGTGCCAATGCTCATTAGCACCTTGCCACCAATGCCTTGTTCAATTAATCCTATTCCTTCCGACATTGCTAAAGAAATGTAGTGAACAGGTTGCTCCAGCTCTTTGTCAAATTATCAACAAATCTTTAAGTTCCGGCGAATTTCCAATGTCTTGTAGATCAAAACATTCAGAAAAATTCTCCCCCAGTGTCAAATCTGCCCTCTTCTTTCTAAGCTCATAGTGATAAAGCGTATTTCAGTCAATTAAATACATATCTATGTAATCGTAATTTGTTTGCAAAATATTAGTCAGCATACCGAGCGGGTTTCAGCACAGAAACTGCTCTCCTTTTAGAGTTCAAAATGATACATTGCGCTCTCTCGATACACGGAAAGATGTCATTTTAAATGTACTCGATCTTTCTGCTGCCTTCGATACCAATGACCATGACATTTTGTTACATAGATTGCGTTGTAGGTTTGGCATAACGTGAAAAGAGCGTTTTAGAATGGTTTATGTCTTAATTGCGCGCGCGCGCGTGTGTGTGTGTGTGTGTGTGTGTGTGTGTGTGTGTGTGTGTGTGTGTGTGTGTGTGTGTGTGTGTGTGTGTGTGTGTGTGATCTGGCGTGTCGAAGGCACAGTCTCTTGATTGTGGCGTCCCCCAGGGGTCAGTCCTTGGTCCTAATGCTGTTAAGTCTTTGTATAGCACCTCTGGAAGACATCATAATCAGGTATGGTTTAAATTGTATGGAGTATGCTGATGATTCTGAACTGCATCTCACTTGTGAGGGTGACGGGGTGCTTACTACGTTCCATTATTGAATTATGTGTTGATGAGATCTGGGGTTGGATGCGAGACAAAATGATTTGTCTGAACGATGGTAAAACAGAGATTGTGCATTTCTCTTCTGAATTTGGCGATGTAGGTCCCGTCTCTCGCTGTGATGTGCGGATTGGTGAGGTCACTATACATCCATCTGACATCGTTCGAAATCTTGGTGTCTCCATGGATACAGCTGCCACCATGTCATGTCATGTTGTAAACCTTTAGCAGGGCTGCCTCCTTTCAATTGCACTTTGGAAGATTGGAAGAATTCGCAGCATACTGGACCAAACCTCTACCGTATACCGAGAACGTGTTTATGCCTTCATAACATCTCGATTAGATTACTGTAACAGTTTACAATGTACTTTATGGCCTTCCTTTATATGAGATTCACAAACTCCAAATCATTCAACACTCAGCAGCCCGACTTGTCATCAGAAAGAAAATAAATTGTCCACGTTACTGAAATTCTTCAAGATTTACTCTGGCTTCCTAGCAGCGAATTGGATTCAAAATTTTATGTATTACTTTTACAGTTATCAATGGAATTGTACCATCTTATTCAAGTGAACTGCTGACAAGACGGGCCACTGGTCGTACCCTTCGTTCTCGGTCCAATGTACCATTAATTTACACAAGTCTATTGGCAGTACTATATGTTATGGTAATAGATTTTTTTTTCCAAACTGTGCCTCTCGTCTATGGAAAGCCTTGCCAACACGTCTTTATTCGAAAGTTTTAAAAGCAGTTTTAAAACTTATAATTTTAGATAGTTTTATCATTGGACATTTTATACGTTTTACCTCAATACATGTATATCTTTGTACTAGTTTTTTCCTTATATCTGGACATTTTAACAGTTTTTCAAATAGTGTATTTCTGTTGTCTTTTATGTTTGCTTTGTTTTTCTTGTCAGTTCAGTTGTAAAATACTTTGTGATTATTTTTAATATAATGCGCTTTATAAGAAAGAAAAGATTAAGATTATATACTAGTGGTTCTATAAATTTCTCACCATTTTGAACAAAACATATATATAAATAATGATTTACCCACTCCCCACCAGAAAAAAACGTTTGTGCTTTCCACTATACCAACAATTCATTTTGATATACTTAATGTGCTCCCCTCCTCCACACTTCCATGTTTTCCCCTCCCACTCTATAAAAATTCCCCGCAATTCTTCCTTGTTAGCTCCCATCCCTAGCCCTTTACAGATCGAAAAAAAATTGCCCGTCCACTGAAAAAAAACTGTGTAAGAAGACTTTGAGAAGCTTTTAATTATCACCATTTTACCTTTATGAATGTGAAAAATATGTTGAAATGTACATCGCGCAATAAAACAAAATGTCAAGCAAGCAAAATGAAATTTACTATAGAAAAAGCTTCGCGGAACATATTTGAAATCAGAGAAATAGTATATTTGCATAATCCAGCTAGTGTTTAAATAGCAAGAAATGTCCTAAGAATTTTCGCTGACCGTATAGAATTCGTTTCACCTGTGAACTACACCTTGTAGGAATTCGTCATTGACTTGTTCTGAAAGCGACGAACAGTCTTAGGAACAACGCTGTGCTGAATACTGCATATACAGTATCTGATACAGTAATAGATTTTCACTTACTCTTTTCATGTTAATACTGATATTAACTTCTCTCCAATTTGTATTTTCTAGTGGATATTAAACGAGGCGTTCGTATTTAGTCTTTGATTTTTACATGTAACACCTGCCTACGGCCATACTACGTAGAATGCACCGGTTCTCGTCTGATCTCCGAAGTTAAGCTGCGTCGGGCGTGGTTAGTACTTGGATGGGAGACCGCCTGGGAATACCACGTGCCGTAGGCTTTGTATTTTTTTTCTTGAATAATTTGCGATTCTATAATTATTTTTTTCTTCTATAGTTCATAGTATTTATCACAAAAAAATATATTTACATAGAGAGGAGTTGTGGAAATTTGTGGGAGGTATCACATGTCAGTGATCTGAATCTATTCTCTTCCAGAGCAAGCCGTAAATGTATACATATCCAAGAATCTGTGTAATATTTTGGTTAGTGCCGGAAATTATAAGATTTAGAGCAGCCGGGGAGATGGTCAGATCTATAAAGGCCCCACATGTTTTTATGGGGGATAAGATCGAAATGAAAGTGGGGAATAAAGGAAAAGAATCATTTACAATAGCTATACCACTCACGACAAATATCAATAATAATATGGAAATTGCATTTTACTTCTTAAGTCGATCTAAATATTTAATTATCAATAATCTTAAACGACATAATTATAATATCACTGGATTAATAATAAACAACAATGAGAAGCTTACGTTTTGAAACAAAGATGGCCCCAGTCGTGACTTTTTGAGGGGGGGGGGGGTTAAAGTGAATGGAGGGGGGGGATTCTCTAGGGGATTTATGCATTTCTGGGATTTCTATTTCCCCAAAATATCACGCTCGTGTTCTGTGCTCGTCTATCTCCATATCTTTCCTTTCAATTTGTTAAATTTCGTATTTCGTCTTCGACTCGAGACGTCCTTCTCTTTTTCCTAATTGATGTTCCTTTTCTCGAAGACCACCATCTCTCTCATCATCTAAGATACCTTTTTCTGTACGAAGTTTACTTTTGGTTGATTTGATGTTGTTGTTGTTGTTGTTGTTGTTGTTGTTGTTGTTGTTGTTGTTGTAGTTGTTGTTTTGTTATTAATTTTGTTGTGAAATACTATCATATTTGGCAGTGCTTCATATACTTGTCAAAGTTTGTGGCAACAAATTTCACATAAGCGTGTCGTATTTGTTAACAAAAAATTAACAATCTTTCACTACAATATTTACATTTCTAAAGGTAATGTCTAGTTTGTATTAATCATCTACATTCTAACTAAGATATGCTGTTGTGAAAATGTACAAGAACAAATAAAATAAATTTTTGAGGCGGAAAACGAAAATAAAATCCCTGTCTGTCTGTCTCTTTCTCCCTCCCTCCCTCCCTCGCTCTCGCTCTCGCTCTCTCTCTCTCTCTCTCTCTCTCTCTCTCTCTCTCTCTCTCTCTCTCTCTCTCTCTCTCTCTCTCTCTCTCTCTCTCTCTCTCTCTCTCTCTCTCTCTCTCTCTCTCAGCGAGTAACAGGAACAAACAAAGATTACTGCTGCTATACCAACAACAGTCACAGTGTTTAAATCATGTGATAATACAGTTTGGCAAGTTGGCAACTGGTGTGTTCACGGGCACATCTCGACGTCTTTGCCCACATCATAGAGTAATTTTGATCTCAGACTTTTAGTGGTCTTGGTTTTGAAACAGTTCTGCAAGGTCAGAGAAAACTGTCAACGTTAAAGCTTACTATGTGTTCAAAAGGTAAGTTTTCATGCAATTATAGATGATTCAATGACCAAGTAACATCGTTTACTTCAACAATCTGTACTTAGCATTGTCAAGGTGATATCATTTTATATTTCATTTTGTTCTTACCAAAACTTCACAAGTTCACATGATGTAGCTATACGCCATCATCTACAGTAACTGTTATAATAGTAATTTATCAGTCCAAAGGCAATGTTTTCAGTAATGTGTTCGTCATTTCAACAGAGACTCGTGAAAAAAAAAATTGTTCAAAAGAATGACGAATTGAACAAATGGAAGACAGAACTTGTACAGAAACAGAGAGTAGTGTCTGATAAACAAGACAAAGATCTTGAGAACAGAGAGCAAACAATAGAATATATATACCCAGCAATAGCTAGAACAGATATGTTTACAAAGTACAAAATATACTTGTTTACAAAGTATTTATCTTTATCAAAAGACGTGAATAGTAAGAACAGCGCACCCCAACCTTGGAACAACAAAATGAGTGAATTCAGAATTGAACAAAATATATAGTTTGGATATCTTAGTTTAAGAAAAAAGGTTTACTGTCTTACCTTGAGTACATGTTGTCAACATTGACAAAGAAGCTCGACTTGAGAAAATCATTTCTAAGGTAATATAAGTGGATATACACGACATATAAGTATGCTACGAAAACAGTCGGTACTCCATGTTCTATTTACATTGACTATATTCGCTTGTGTGCATGGTAACGATGTTCGAATTTTTTGACAGTCTCGTAGAATATCGCGAGTTCACATGAGTTTCCATTCGAACGTCGATGTCTGTGCGACGCTCTGTATACTGTGGCTTTGGCAAGCACAAACCCGCGTACATAGAATCCAATACACTCACTCTTCAAGAACCATGCAGTTTTACAACATTTCTAATTCTCATTTTTAAATTTGATGAAAGGTGCGACAGGTGCCACCAACGAAGTTGCAAAACGCTATTTGTACACGACTTTTCAGTCGTTAGAGATTTTGCTGTTTTGGCATGGCAAGTGGGAGGGGGAAAGACAGCAAGTATTTTAGAGGGCTAAACTTATATTTGAATGTGCAGGCTGTGTTGACAAGGGTAAAAGGTAAAGGTACGGACAATGAAGCAGTTCAATAGTAAATGATGGTGAAAGGGCAGTGGGAGTATTCCGATATGGGGGAAAAACAGTTATGTTATTGGGTAGTAGGCATGGGGAGGGCATTTTGTGAAATGTAGTTGAAGGGCATATCCGAACAGATTTCTCTTTTCCCTATATTCGCCAATAAAATTAAAAGCTGTATCACTATCAACATGGTCTATTAACGGTTTTTTTCACTTTTTTTCTCCAGAAATTTGACTCGTTGGCTGCACCTGTGTTTCTAAGGGCATTGTCATGGCTGTCTGTAAGATACACTATTCCTGCCACTGCATTAGCCAGCACTCACGTCTGTACTAAACTTCAGTCTGTGCCTGCTAGAGCAAAACATTTAGCCCACACCTTGAACTCGTGATTATAAGATTAAGACTGACAGAATGGCTTCTTCTTCTGGTGATAAGAACGATTGTTGTTATGGTGATACTTGTCAATTGTTTGTAACTGATATAGTACCAGACTTTGGCCAGAAACTTATGTTTGCTATTACCAATATGTAACATTAGATGGCGGGTCTCGTAAATAAGCATCTTTGAAAGGTTGACATCATTGTCATTTTGACATTTTACAGCAGAACTATAGCTGATTGGCTGCAACCAAATCGGGTTGGGCTGTGCAGAATATTGGGCAGTTTAGTACAGTTGTGGTTCATCAGCTCGATAGGGCTGAACAAACGACGTGTCTTCGTCCATTGTCCTGTCGCCAAGAATAGTTGTCAATAATACAATGTCTTGAACTAAGTCTTCAGCAGGACATCTCTCTAGTTAAACTTCTGAACCCAGTTCAGGCATAGATCTTGACCTATGGTCACAACCTCTGACATCTGTCTGGTACATGTACTTTCTCTTTTTTTTAAACCTAATTTGCATACTGATAATGGGATTAACATATTTTGAAGGTTTCCATCTAGGCACTCCTACAAACATTCACAGCAAACGTCTTGCCAATACACCATGGATGTATAATAATTCTTTCATACCTCCATGAGCAACCCGGGTAGTTTTGGAGTTTAGACCTTATTTGCATACCATTCTCTGTAGAGCAAGCTACCATTTTGGCATGCGACTTTTTTACCAAGGGTCTCATGAATCCACTATTTTATTTTAATGTGCACACACACAAACATCCACATCCACAGACACACACACACAGTGACTGTACCCCATGCATAAAGCACTACTATCCAGCTAAGTCTTGATAACCAAACATGAAATGTTTGTTTGAAAAAAAGTATCTGCAAGAACAATTGTACTAGTTCCTTCCTGCTCAAAGGAAAGTCTACACATTATTTGTTTAATATGAACAAATACATTTATTTCAAATTATAGTATTTTATAAAAATTATCCTGCCTGATTAGTACTTCATAAAACAACTATGACAATACGCACTGGAATGCATCTTTAGAATTATGCAATATGTTTCAAAAGTTAGTATACTTGGCACTATCATAGTACATATGTTATCTGCCGTTACATTCCAGCAGCCATCAAAGATCCATATCAAAGTCCTTATAGTACTGGTCGATGGTCATGCTGTGTAAAAATCATGACAAGATTAAGCACACACATGATTCAACTACAACTGTCAGTGCTTTGACTAACCTTACTTACACCTATGTTTCTCATCATCTTAGGCAATAAACAACAATGTGTACCTGCATGTGATGTTACCATCTTACCATTAGTAACACTGTGTGCCCCTCATGATAAAGCAGTACAGCCAACTGGGCATAAACATTTGTATTATTCCATTGGCTTAAAGAAATATAAGGGTTGGGGTCAGGTTATGACAAACATGGCAACAAATTGGGCTGCCCTTATCAACCAGCTATCAGATTTCGTACTTGAAATGTCTACTTCTTATGATATTATCGACAATGATAATTGCAAATTTAAGGAAGCAATCGACTGTTTGCCTTTTATCTTATCTTTCAAATGTAGGTCATCGAACAAACATTAAGGAAATGAACAAAATCATGACCAATGATCCAAAAAATGTTTTATCAGTGGCAGTAGAGATGTCTTCATTGAACTTCCAGTGTGAGATGAAATTCTTGAACTAAGTTTAACATAACCATTTGCATCTTTTAACTTGGTCATAAAGTAAAGTAAAGTAACATGTACAGTTAACAATTTTGTGAATTCCACTGATATCAATGTTGCAACTTTATATCTGTTAAGCAATAATAGCATGTTGAAATAAATTATTGGAAAGTTCCAAACATAACACAAACATTGTCAAAAAAAAAAGATAATCATTTCTGACAAGGATACTTTGTGCTATTCTTCTACCTGTTTCTGTTTTTACATAAATGTGACAACTTTCTGAGTTTTATTTGGACTAAAGAAATACAAATGGAAAATCTAAAAGAAGAAACTTAAAAGATACACTATAGCTTTCTAAAGAATAACAGAACAAAATAAAAAATTCTAATAACAGTAAATATCTTGACTTGGTTTTTTTTTACGTTTAAAAATCTATCTAAACTTATTACTGGTATAGAAAATATATCTGGTAACACTTACAGAAGTTACAGCTATAGATGTCAATGATCTGTTTCAGATAAGGGTGGTAAATGTACAAAGCTTTTTGAAAGATCACTCTTCCGAGTCTTATAACTTACTTGTCAACTAAATGTATGTGTGTATCTATCTATTGTACCACTAAGATTTCTCGTATCATCTCAAATACTTAATAAGAATAAGTTGAATAACATGTAAATATAAGAACTGAGGTATCAACTTTAAAGGCAAACACATGCCTATGGAGTTTCTCATAAAATATAAATCTTTAGCATATAAATAGGAATAGGTTCACTAATTCCCGTCTTCTCTGTTCACACTGAGTTTCTTTCTTGGCATGCAAAGTTATTCAGACTTCGCTTCTAGTGGGCTTGCTGCTGCCAAAAAGATAAGAAGCACAGAATGGTTACTTAACAAGGCAGTTTGGATGAAGAGCGACGTTCACATATATTTGAGACCTCAACAGATTTGTGGAGATGACCTTGAGCTAATGAAATAAAGAAGTTGTGTATAATGCAGGCTTCAAGATACAACTCTCTTTTTTTTTCTTTTTAAAGAAAACTTGGGTTATATTTACAAGTCATTAACATGTCATGTATGATATGAATGTTATTCATATTTCTAGTAAATAACTACCATGATTAAATCTGAAGTACTGTACTGCACTACCCACCCAAACTTGCATTTACCAAGATAATAAGATTGAGGTGATGTCATCACAAGAGGTTTGTTCCACAAACCCTTGCAGGAAATGCAAAAAACAAAACAAACAAAAGGCCCAACACATCAAAGGACAGCAGGGCTTCTGCACAAGATTTCACAGTTGAGTAAGTTTGGTAGTGCAATTTTATCACCCAAAATCATTATGTAAGTTGATAGCAGTAATCAATACCACTTACAAGTCAGGGCTCGAAATTCGTTTTTTTTCTTGGTAGCCCAGGTGGGCTACCATCATTTAAATTTGGTAGCCCGAGAGCAGTGACTGGTAGCCCATATGCATGCATTCCTAAATTAATGGTGTTTGTGTATATATGTAACTATATTGAATTGAATTGAATTGAATTGAATTGTTTATTCACCAGATATAAAACAGGATAACATTTCTATGTACATTTCAAAAAGGAGGTTGATTGGATAATGTATCTGGTGAGGGCCACAGAAATAGTTCGATCTGAACTAGTCTAGTCTGTGACCCTGACAAAATAAATATAGAAGAAAAAAAATACAAGTGTGTAACTGGGCAACAAAAACTAAGAAAAGAAAGGGATATCTACAAATACGAAACAATAATTTTACAAAATATTTACATGTCTAAATAATTTAAATAAAATTTATACTAATAAGAGAAAAAAAAAATACATGTCATATGTTTTCTATGAATTACTCAGGTGAGCCTTTAAAATTGATTTGAATCTGTTCCTATCAGTGATGTCTTTAATGTGTCTTGGTAATAAATTCCAGTGATGAGTGGCTGCATATCTTATACTGTGTTTACTTTGTGTTAGGTTAACTTTGGGTACGTAGAAATTGCGATGTGTAGCGGAACGAGTAGAATAGGAATGTGAAAATGTATCCAAATAGCGGTTTACATCATGGGCAAAGTGATTGTGTAACAAATCAAAAGTAAAGAGGCAGGTGTGAAATGAACAAAGTTTATGAATTGGTAAAATATGTAGCTGTTTGAATAAAGGGTCAGTGTGTGCACGAAAGTCAGAGAAAGTGATAAGACGTGTAAATTTCTTTTGTAGTAAATATATTGGTTCCAAGAAAGAAGTGTAAGTATTCCCCCAGATTTCGACACAGTAGCTTATATGTGGAAGAATTAGGGAGTTGTACAATAACAGAAGAATAGATTTCGGAATAAAGTGTCGGAGTAGTGAGATAAGTCCGATCTTTGGGGCAATAGATTTGACAACTTTTTGGATGTGGGACTTCCAGTTAAAATTGATGTCAAGAGAAACTCCAAGATACGTTGTTGAGGAGACGTTGTTCAATTCATTTCCATCTATTCCCAAACTACCCTCTATGTTCACAGGTTTACGGGGTGTTTTGATGACCATGTAATTTGTTTTTTCAACATTGACCGTTAGTTTGTTCGCTCCACACCAATCACACACCTTCTGAAAATCTACATTTATGTGGGTAAGATTAATCTCGTTTCCTTCAATAGATTTGAATAAGTTAGTGTCATCTGCGAAAAGTCGAAACTGGAAGGAGTTGGTAGAATTTGCTATGTCGTTGATATATATTAAGAAGAGAATGGGGCCAAGAATCGATCCTTGTGGGACGCCACATTGAATGTGTTTATAGGGGGATGATATATTGTCAATGGTAACGTATTGCTGTCGGTTTGTGAGGTAGTTTTTAAACCAATGTAGTGGAATGCCTCTTATGCCATAATGTTCTAATTTATGACTTAAAATGTCGTGGTTTATGGTATCAAATGCTTTCTTTAGGTCAATGAAAATGCCGAAGGTGATGAATCCATTGTCTAGTTGTTCACTAATATCAGAGACCAGGTCTGCAAGGGCCAATTTTGTGTTATATTTTTTTCGGAATCCAAATTGTGTATCTAAAAGAATATGTTTAGTTTCAAGATAATTGATAAACTGTTTATTTACAAGTGACTCTATAATTTTACTAAATGTAGGGAGAATTGAGATTGGTCTATAGTTGCTGACGTTGTCAGCTGCACCTTTTTTATAAATTGGCATTATTTTGGCTATTTTTAAAGAATTTGGGACTATTCCTTTGCTCAGTGAACAATTGATGATGTGTGCAAGAGGACGAGCGATGATATGTGCAGCATGTGTGACAAGTCTTGGGTGAATATTGTCGTATCCAACAGCTTTACGTGGGTCTAAAGTTTTGATTTCATTTAAAACATCTTGTTCAGAAACAGGGTGGAAGAAGAAAGAGTTGAGATAGTTACCGTCGAGATATTGTGTGAATTTGGTGGCTGAAGTAATATTTGATGCAAGGCTTGGACCAATGCTTGTGAAAAAGTCGTTAAATTCGTTCGCTATATCAGAACTTTCTGTCAGAGGATCATTGTTGGGCGTCGTTGAGATCAGTTTGCGTGGGTAGAGTTTGTTAGTCGATTTGTTCAGTACTTCGTTGATCACCTGCCACGTCTTGTTAATATTACCTTGGGCCCATCGAAATTTATTGAAGTAATAACGTTTCTTTACCGACTTGAGGAGTTTTGTTAGAATATTTCTATATTTTTTGTACTTAAGTTTATAATTAACATTGTGGGGATTGTTTTTCATTTTTGTGAACAACCTATGTTTTGTACGTACTGATTTAAGTAGGCCGTTTGAGAGCCAGGGTTTGCGGATACTATTGGAATGGCGGGCGGTTTTGGTATGAACGTGATTTGATACGATGTTATAAAATATGTTGTAAAAGGCTTCGTAGGCAATATTTGGGTCTGTGCAGTCATAGACAGGTTGCCAAGATGTAGCATTCAAGTCGGATAAGAAAGTGTCAGGGTTATAATTTTTAAAGTTAAGTATTTGGGCTGAGTTTGCTGGTTTCAGTATATGTTTGATGTGATTGATAATACAAAAGATGGGATAGTGATCTGTGATGTCGGACTGAAGTGTACCACAGTTGATAAAATAGTTAGTGATATTTGTAAGGCAGTGATCAATGATTGTACTGGTGTTGTCGGTGATACGGGTGGCGGTATTGATGATCTGGTAGAAATTATAGGAATTTAGAAGTGTATTGTACTGGATAGCAGGTGCGCTGTCAGTGGAAGTATCAATGTTCACATCACCAAGAATTATGCAGGATTTACCTGAAGCAGACAGCTGGTCAAGACACGATTCAAGACTATGGAGGAATTCAAGATGTGGTGTGTTGGGTTTTCTGTAATTGACACCTACTATGATTGCTTTGTTATCAATGACAGTTTCTACAAAGATCGATTCACAGTGCATAATGCTGATGTTGTCAATACGGGTAAAAGATAGAGAATTGTGAACGTAAAGTGCTACTCCCCCACCCCTTGCAATTTCCCGGTTAGAAGTAATGAGTTGATACAATGGCAAGTTATAAAAAGAAGGATCTGAATTGTGATTTAACCACGTTTCTGACAAACCAAGAAAATGAAAATTACAATCTAAGATATCTAAGAGAGATATTAGATCATCGTAGTGTTTAACTAACGATCTGATATTCAAATGTAAAAAAGAAAACGAGTTTTGGGAGTAAGATGTACAAGTACCTTCATTGAACTGGTCTGTAGAGTAAAATGAACATTTTGTTTTGTCTGGCAAAGAATCTGAGTTCAGTTCCATAAATATGTACAAGTTCACTGCATAAATGTTATATTATTCAGACAATTCGGCTAAGATCTTGGGTTGTTGTTATACAGATAGCTGGGTCACCATTATTCTTCCTTGTATAGATCTTGCCGTTGTAGGTCCAGATGAACTTCCACTGCTTGGTGTTGCGTAGTTGGTTTGCCTCATAGAATAGATGTTTATTTGTCGGGGTTAAGTTTTCATTGATGTATAAACGGTTGTTATTTGTGTATCCGATGTTACGGGCGGTTTTGTCTTTAAGATGTTTCTTTGAGTTGTATAGTTTGTTGCGGACGGTACGTCGGACGAACTTAACGATAATGGTTGCAGGTTGTTGTTGACCCTGACGATTTGTTCTGCGTGGTAGACGGTGCGATATGTCTATATCTTCTGGTGAAATGTTCACCCCTGCAGCTGCAGCTACTCTTACCACGATGTCATCAGTATCTTCATCTTCTTCTTCAGGTAATCCCGACAATTCTAAGTTGTTTCTGCGGGTATACTGTTGCAGATCGTTAAGTTCGTGTGTTGTCTTCGCGAGCTGTTCTTTCAATCCTTTGTTTTCATTTTTGAGGCTCTGGAGCTGTCGTGTAAATTCGTCAAAAGAATTACTCACATAAGTTACAGACTGCTGTAGGTCTTGCAGTGTGCCTTCCATGTCAACGAGTTTATCAACTTTGGTAGTAAGGTTGAGAAGTGTAGCTTGGATGCCATCTAGTTTGGAGTTTTCCACTTTGTTACTCGCCTCTCGATCGTCATTGTCAGTGTCTATTTCGGCCATCTTGTCAATGGCTTGACTTGGTACTGGAAAACGAATATTGTTACATCTTTGACAGAGGTGGAGATCACCTTGACACAGTCTAGCATTTCTCTTCCCACAGTCTTGGCACTTCATACTTGTAGTTTGGAGTGAAATCAGTTGCAAAAAACGTGTAAGAACAGTCTAAACACTAGTATTTTGCAGGAGCGACGCATGCATACGTCTTCACAGTTACGTCACTATTGTCTTCATGTGATGTATTGAATTCGATGATTGATTGAATAACTTGAGAGGTCACGTTAACACGTTATTTGTGTGTATTTCACGCCATATTTGACATTGGGGACGCAATTTTTTGCATGTATGTGTCTCTGGGACGTGTCATAAAGAGTTGCCGTATTACTATTAGCAAACAACGTACGGTTATTATTGCGATGGAGAGAAAACATATAGTCGCAGTTCGTACTTGTAACTATTATCTAAATCTCTTGGTGCAGTGAGACCTGTAAAATTTAAATATGATTCAAAGTTTGGAAAACGTATAAACAGTTTCATAAGCCCCATGGCCATTTCCTGATGTGGAGACTACGTCTTGGGTAGTTTAGAAACTACTAGTATGTGCTGTTATCATTATCTGTCCACGTGATTGGTTACTTATTAACAGACGGGTTAGACAGGATTTGTATTAATACATGACGGCCATTACGGCAAAGCCCCTTCCATTCATGGGCGAAGAGATAATCAAACAGAGCCTAAGACCACATCAGCAGACGGTCCATGCTGAAAACTTCACTCAGATAAATTCAAATCATCATGTCACCATTTCATTCTCACTAAAACTTCAACTTTCTTTTGAGCTTTGCTACTACTACTACTAGATCGAATGCATTACATGAATTTACCATTCACCACTGCATGCTCTCAGAGGTTGCGTGAGCGTGGTTTACACACGGAATGTTTTAGGCAGCGTTCAAGAATAAACGAATCTGTAGGTGTATACCAAGTTAACAGTTCTCATCAGCATAGAATTTTATCAAACACCATTACAACCGTGTCTCTGTCAAGTTGAAAGTTAAAGCTGTCATTCATGTTATGGAATTTAGTTACTGCAGCAGTGCTGTACCGAGAGTGTACTGTACTCCGAAAGAGCCTGGGCCGGAGATCAGATTTCCAGAGAGTGACTACCATGGGAAATTGAAAGTACAGAAAGATAACATTAAATCGCTACACAGAATATTGTTGCATATAAATGTTTTGTTGTGACATTTTGGAAGTACAACCTGTGTATAGGATGAACGGAAGAATGACGTGTACAGTGTACATGTATTTCGTGTACATTTTATAAACATGTACGTAGTGTGGATTCAAATTTGGAAAAGACGCACTGATTTTGATGCTAATTTTGGCGAGAACACGTCCCACAGGACTGCGACCTCGGCCCGGGAAGGTGTCGGAGTCAGGCTGTCACAGTTTCATTCAAAACTTAGTAGCCCAATTGGGCTACCACTCACATAATTTGGTAGCCCAGAGACAAACATTGGTAGTCTGTGGACGCGGGACTAACGCAAATTTCGAGCCCTGCAAGTGTACCAAAGGCAGAAATACGTCTGACTGGATTTTCCTCTAACAAAATCACTGCATGGTATATCATTTTGTAACCATATCAATGTTCCCTTCATGATACTACAAGACCTTCTCAGCAACTGGTCTACTTCTATGAGTATATTTTGTCTTACCTGCAAATGAAGGCTTCCCTCTGCCGAGTCCCAAATAGCCATGCAGGAAAGGTTGTGCTTGAGCTTGGAATAGCTCTGAGCTGGTTTTATTTTCACTCTGTGCTTTGAGACTGTCAGAGGCCAACTGGTTGCCCAGGTCCTTCAAGGAATTATGGGTAACTTTGAATTGCCATTCAGTGGGTGGCAGTGGTGCAGCTGAGGCTGGGGGAGGTCCTGAATGTCCAGCATATCTAGAGTTTGATTGAATTCCACCTCTCCCTCCCCTTCTGGCTGATGATGCCGATGATTCTGCATATGTTGACAATAGAGGAAACCATTTTGAGTGTAAAGATTGGCTGATCTTATTTTTCACTTTATCAGTTTTCTCTAGATTACAACAATACTCAGTCATAAGCTGCCAATGATTTACACACTCTATGCCATCCAGGTAAGGAACTACTTTCCAAAATTAATACAGTATACACATTTGCAAGATTTGACCTTTCTAAACAACTATTTGTGTAAAATAATAAAATTGCGCATAGATATATACAAACAAAACTGAGCTATCTGAAATTAAATCATGCTATGTGATATAAAAAACAGAACAGCACTTCCTGATAAAGATATGTTCTTGACCTCAAAGTAATTTTTTTATACTCACCTCCAAGGCTTGGCCAATCTTGTTCATCGTCATTTCCTGCTTCTGCACCTTCACCTCCTTTCCACTGGACACCACTCATACTAGCTGCAATACCTACACATACACAAAAAAATGTAACTTAGAAGTAGCCTAACCTATCCCAACTATCCGGATTTACATTCAATTTCCCCTCCATGGATAGTTAATAAGACTTGACATGAAGTGGGCTTGCCGCTGCAATGTTCTTATTTGGTCTTTTCATAAATTGCTTACAGAAGTTTTGAATTACAAAGGCCTCGAAGCACAGTGGAATACATATACATGTAACTATATATATATATATATATATATATATAAAATAAAAAATACAAACTAATTCTAACACTGATGTATCCAGTAAGTCAGCTTACATTAGTTCTATGTATCCATGTGTACTGTTTTTTCCAAATTAGCTCTTATTTTCATACAACCTGATATCACACTTAATATACCATTTCTAAGTACTAAAATCTTAACCAATACACAAAACATACTTTTGTTCGGCAGAGAGCTTTCGACTAGACTGCAAACAGTCAGTCTTGTTCCCTCATGGTCACAAGGTCATGTGATCATGAAGAATACTCCCATAGATCTTAGGGAGAAAGTACCATCCGTCATCTCTGTTCAGGTTGTTAGACCATCTCTATTTACAGTTTAAATTAGTTCCGTCCGTAATCAATACTGAGGGATTTATCTATGTATACCTAAGGAATGAGGTCTTCTTAATGGTTTATCCACAGGAGCCACAAACCCACGTCCTGCTGGCAATGTTGGCTTAGGAGCACCCTATAAATATAGACGAGTTCCATATATCAGAATGACTAAAAGCATTACTTCTCCGTTTGTAAGTAATTTTGTGGCATTGGTAAAATGAGAGTGACAAATAGCCCTGTATATATGAGCTACCTGAACATTAATGTATGTCCAACAGAATGCCTTTCCTAGGGAAATTAAAGGACGACTGGTTATATTTCAAAGTATTGTGGACTGTCTTGACAATTACAACTATCAACTTATACAAATATACATGAGTCAAACAAACAAATAACTATACTTATGTAGATCATACGTTTTTATAGTGAAATATTTGGGTGTACTTTTCTGGTCTTCATGAACTTATGGCATTTTATCCAAGATTTTGGAATTCTGGCAAAAGAAAGTGAGACATGAGGTAAAATTGGCTCAGCTTCCCCATACAGTGTAGTGTACCCATACATTGTACCAAGAATTTATAGGAAACCCAAATGACTGGGAAATGAAGGTAGATTTTACCAACTTACCGCCCTTAACAAAACATGATTTACAAGACAAACTAACTCACTTGAGAGAAAGGACCAAGATCACTCTCCAACCGCTTACGTCTAGCAGCAACATCGGCAGGTTTGACAAGTGTTGTGGTTGTTGGTGGTGTTCTTAAAGGAACTCCATGTGCCACCTGTTTGGGTTTAACAGGCTGGATTTGTAGTGGATCCACATCTAGTAACATCTGGTGGGGTTCTATCACTGTGTACACACTGCCATCAGGCTTTTCTGGCAGATGGGCACCAGTTAGTTCCAACTCATACAGATTAGCAAGAGCATCACTCAAGCAGAAGCTACATTGGTGGCGTGAATAAAGTAGGCAAGAATCAATAATTAATAATTCTGTTCTTCTACCACAAACAGTAAATGAATATTTACAATATGAACAGAAGGTAACAAAAGTATCTACTACATGTACTAATAGGATTTTAAAAGTCAATATGACATACATGTACATTGAGGCTTTGAAAAAACTGAACACTGATAAACTTTATTTGTCTGAGCAAGTCATTTTTTAGTAAAACAGACGGAATCCATTCCCCATTGGTGTGAATCTAACTGAATTATTGTGTAAAATTAAACATTTAGTACTCTCTCCACTACATGAGAGCATAATGGAAAGTATCAACACCAGTAGAAAACATACACATAAATCTAAATTCATATTTTTTCTTTAGTTTTAGTACATGCATACTGTATATATATACTGTGATATCAATGATTATGAAAGACGATTTGTACTCTAAAATAATCTAGTAATATACTTCAACTTACCAATACCTCTTGCAAATACCAAGAGAACAAAACCTGACTTCTATTTCTTCATGATAATTGCATCTAAAAATCAGAAGACACAGATGTGAGTACAACTTGTGAAAGTGCAGAATTTGGTCAGCAGCTGGTACCAACACGGTAAAGGTTTGAATATCAATTTTATATCTGAACAATAATTGCGACATTCCAGGGATAAGTGATGAAAAAAATCTCACTAGAAGGTGTACATTCTGTTTCACAAGAAGATATTGCATTGTTCACTTTGCTCAAACAACAAAAATCTATGTACCCCATTTTAATTAAAAGTCATATGGTGAGCATGTGTTCTCATGAGCAGCACTCCTCTTATAGAACAGTATACCACTTGAACTTCATAAATTCAAGAATGATACCAAGAGTACAAAGCCAGTATGTGGTACTATGAATACAAAGCCAGTACTAGTAGTATGCAGTGCTATGAATATATATAAAGCCAGTATGTAGTGAGTAAAATACAGTTTACTTTATTTTAGTGGCATGCATTTACTATAGCAAAATTCTTCAATTTTCTTTCTCAATTTGACATTTTTTTAAAGAAATATTTGTATTTTGGGGTACAAAACATCAATTAAGAGTAAAAATTCAGTTTGTGGGATGAGAACTAAAATGGCTCAAAACCCCAAAAGTAAAAGAATTTATTTTTTTATCCTACATTGAACTATTGATCTCGCACCTCACCTTGTATCTCATGATCATAGACAGATTCCGTCAACACGCTACGGATAGATTTCATCAACAAATCATGTGCCAGGCATTTAGAGTGTCTTACTTACCTTGTATATTTCTCATAATCAAAGACAGATGTAGTCAACAAATCATGTGCCTGGCTTTTAGATGGCATGTTACCACCACCATGATCAAATAAATCCATCACAAGACCCTCTAACTCGTATACTTTTTCCAAAAGGTTTGGGCACCCTAAGTAAATGCAAATACAGAAACAGAAATTTACAAGACATGCCCCACATTCACATATTTTATAGCTTGGTATACATACATGATGAAGTATACGAACTATCATTTTTTTTTACAGTACTCAAAGTGTTGGAATAAAACTTTGAAATGTTAATTTTCTACCAAACACATACTGTATATTGAGAATATACTGTTTACACGTACTATCGTTAGAAGCACACTGAATATCAAACGTATTATGCTGAAAATAGCTGTACACAACGATTTCTTGCGACTAATTCAAGAGCTGTGTAGATTTCAACAGTACAGTCATAATACCCTCCTTTCACTGAAAATTTACTTTGGTATTCTTTTTATGCATTCTCCCTCTTCAGCCTCAATAAAATCTTAGAGACATTTTGTTTCACTGTAAGACTTTGGATGTGCTAAGTCTTTGAAAGGCGAAAATAAAAATCCCGGCAATGACAAACATGAGACAATTTCTGCCAAACCAATAAGAATAGTGAAGATTATTTACCTCCCTTGTATGCTAGCCAATCCAGACACCATTCCACTTTGTCACAGTTATTCATCTAAAGAAAGAAATATGCAAATCAAACTTGTAATCATTTGTAACATCAGCACAAAACCAACACAATAATATCATCTACCTAGTCCCAGTTTCTTATAACTTACATGTACAGTCACAGTAAACAGTCACTCAAGGAGTAAATGCACAATAAGAGTTACTTTCGAGGATCACAAAGGTTCCCACATGAGGAACAGTGAGGGCATAAGTCACTTGGCAGTCAACAAAATCTGGCTCAAAGAACACCATGAATTCCTGAATATTATGTCATCTGATACATTCTTAGCAGACTGTTATGTCTGGTTGACAGTGAACTCAACCTCTGTGAAACACTGGGAAAAGATTACTTTTTCAAAGGAGACTGTTATACTCAACTGTCAGGCCATAACTTCTGGTCCAAAAATGCTTCTGAACAGCACTCCAAGTGGCCAAACTACACAATCTTTTGTTTTTTTCTGATAACTGGAATATGGCATACTGTTGTAGTTTAACTTACCATGCAGTAAAGCGGAGGATATTCTCTGTTGCGGAGTGGATTGATAAACTGACACAGCTCTTTCCAGATTTTGGTATAGTCTGTTTCAGCAAGTTCAAAGTCCTGTATTGGGATCTGGTGAGTATTTTCACCTGTTGGCAGACAGAGGGAATGTTTTTATTTGTTATCACAATTTTTGCAAATAATCTACCAAAAGGTATGCCCATACAAACATTGAATATTTTCAGAAATTGAAAAACCATAAAGTTGATATTCATGGCTGGTGTCCTGTTCTTGGAAACAGTGAGGAAATGAAATACAACACACTGAATGCAAGTTCTGAGGCTATGAAACATACCATTTATAGACAAGGGCTTTTGATGTTCACATGGTTCCAATGTTTGAACACCTTCACATACATATACATGTAAAGGCAATTAGGGCCCTTGAGTGACAACAATAGTATGCCAGAGCTGTGAAAAAGTTGGCTTTGAACAAATACAGGATTCTTTCTTATTGTTATGGTTTTGATGATAAGCAAACTTGAGAATCAAGCACTGCTGCTATAAGAGTAGATAATGAGAGTATTACCTATTAGTGTTCTAACTAAGAGGTTCATCTTATTTGGCCTACAGACTACTTAAAAGTGAATGTTCATGTAGCAGGCATGGCCCAAGCTGTACGAGTGATGCAAGAGCTGTTCACAATTTACAAGAAACATACGGGGCCATGGACTTTTCTTTTCTTTTGAATGACAATCATACAGTGCTTCAAATTACACCTGTTACAGAGTATAATGTATAGTGTATGGTTCAAACTATCACAGAAAAATAGTAAGGTATAGTGAACAAGTCAAATACTAGAATTACATGTTATTCCCAATATTTGTCTTCGTTCAGCCAAGGAAAATACGAGTCACCTAAGGGACCTTTGTCACTATAGGTAGCTAGACGCGTAGTGACAACCCTTAGGTCGAAAGTATTTTCCGGCTGAATGAAGAAAAATATTCGAGAATGACATAATTACACCAGCGCCAGCAATATTGAAGAAAAATCGGGGAAAGCAATGGCAATTTTGACGTTTTGACTCATATTTCGAAAACAGCAGAACCAGTGACATTGACACATGTTGTTGTGATGTAGAACGACCTGAGTATATATACATGTATATTCCATATTTTTGTTGAACCTGGTTCGTGCATGGTATAATAATATCAAAGCATGAAAGACAAACAATAACCAAAACAGTTAGTTTGTTTCTCTGGAATCATACTTGGTACTAGTTGTAGTTCCAAACTCAAAGTGTAGATAATTTACCTAGAGGATAATTTGTTATATGACAAGTTTGTTATTGAACCGTATATCATAACAATTCAGTCAAGAAGGAACTACTCATTCATTCATAGAAGTGTGGACTTATGGAATAGTCTGAGTCTCCCTAATGCCGTTGTTGTCACAGCAAGAACAAGTCAGGCATTTGAAAATACACCTGATAAACTGTGGAAGGATCAACCCTTTAGATTTAACTATTATGAAGATAAACCCACTCCTAGACAGAATCAAATAGAGCTGACATTAGAGGCCCAGCAAGGCCAACAGAGATACACCCACTCCTAGACAGAATCAAACAGAGCTGACATTAGAGGCCCAGTAATGCCAACAGAGATACACCCACTCCTAGACAGAATCAAGTAGAGCTGACATTAGAGGCCCAGCAAGGCCTACAGAGATAAACCTACTCCTAGACAGAATCAAGTAGAGCTGACATTAGAGGCCCAGCAAGGCCAACAGAGATACACCCACTCCTAGACAGAATCAAGTAGAGCTGACATTAGAGGCCCAGCAAGGCCTACAAAGATAAACCTACTCCTAAACAGAATCAAGTAGAGCTGACATTAGAGGCCCAGCAAGGCCTACAAAGATAAACCCACTCCTAAACAGAATCAAGTAGAGCTGACATTAGAGGCCCAGCAAGGCCTACAGAGATAAACCCACTCTTAGACAGAATCAAACAGAGCTGACATTAGAGGCCCAGCAAGGCCTACAGAGATAAACCCACTCCTACACAGAATCAAATAGAGCTGACATTAGAGGCCCAGCAAGGCCTACAGAAATAAACCTATACCTAGACAGAATCAACCAGAGCTGACATTAGAGGCCCAGCAAGGCCTACAGAGATAAACCCACTCCTAGACAGAATCAAACAGAGCTGACATTAGAGGCCCAGCAAGGCCTACAGTCAGAAGAGGACCTGTAAGTACCTGTAGGAAGGATAAACAGTAAGGTATGTCATGTTGTTCAGTCTCTTCCTATAAATCTTCTAAACCAGTGAGTGAAAAATAAGTGAGGAGTAGCTAATACTAGCATGGCACAAATTTTGTATCTTACAGACTATCAAGGAATGATTTAGCTGAAATATACATGTAATAGGTAAGATATCTATGCTCTGAGTTCAGAACTGAAAATAACTGTGTGTTGTTAGAACAGATAAATAAATAAATACTCACTATCATTCTTGCACTGAAATCGGAATCCTATAGGAATATCTGGAGGATTAATAAACTTATGCCATGATTTGTGTATGCCTGCGTTCAAACTGAACTCAACACAAGCTATCTCACAGGGTAGGTAACGTAGCACATCTTCACTTTTTAGTTCCTTACACAGCGATTGTATGTCAATCATGAAGAACGTCTCTAGAATAACTCCTATAGAACAAACAAGACTGTAAATAACTTTACACAGTTGTGTTTCAATTCACAAACTCTTGCCCCCCCCCCAAGAGAAACAAATACTATGATGTACTGCTGTCAAACATGACAGCATTTTTTATCTTGTTAATATTAGTAACCTAATGGTTATCTCTTTGCAATGCAAGATCACATTACTTGAAAAAAAGTCTTAAAAATTTTGTGTGTATGCATCCTAACAGATACATGTACTCTAAATATTATTATTATTAAATAGCTATATATAAATTACAACACTGTTGTTTGATTTTTTGGTCGGGGGGGGGGGCATTTTGAATTTTTAACTTGGACAGGTAATAGGCTACTGCTACTCATTCAAACAAGTCTACTTGACTAGTGACTTATTAAGTTTACTCTGACATGTTTACATTCTAAGATTACAATACAATATGCAATATTACATCACCTGTAAGCTAATACAGTGACACTTGCTACAAGTGATTCTGAGTAGAATCACTTGGTGTCAGCATGGGGGGGGGGGGGGGGAGACGACATAAAAATAACTCTCCCTACTTCACACTGTGCAATATCTTACCCACAACTCTCTCTGATTGGTATGCTTAGAAGTTCAACATTTTAAGCATAGTAATTATGTTTAATTAATATGTAACAAAAGTAAGTTTGGGAATCAAAAATAAAGTTCTAAATTTTGCATAAAATGTGCTAACAAGTAAATGAAACATATACTGTGAATAAAACACTTTTCAATGTCAAAGTATCAATAACTTAGGTAGACAGTGTGTATGATGAGTTTTAGTATGTACATTTCTTTTGTTATACCAATTCAAATAAATCTATATCTTTGGCAAACACATAAACAGGTGCATATATTTTCCTTAGTTTTGTGGAAAATATTTTGCATGTCTTTCAAGAAAATCTGTTGATAAATTTCTAAAATTGCTACTCCTTCTACAATAAATCATTGATACCAGAACCAATGAAAATATATATTCAGAAACTCATCAGTGTCAATTCTATGTTTTGAAAATGGCAAAAATATTCTTACAAAATCATGTACACAGGTGAGATTTGTATGACTTCAAGGAGATGATGTCCAACAGTACAAATCAGAGAGAATTGTGGGTAAAATATTGTACAGTGCTTCAGTCAACTGCAGAGCCAATAACAAACAAGCAAATGACATCCGCCCCACATACACACTTGCTCTAAACATGCTAAAAAGAACAGTAACTTTAATAAATAGTACTGTTAGTACATTGAGTGACATTGAACATAAAAAAAAATGTTTAAAAAAAGAATTTTAAGAAATTGCATCATCACACCACTTTAGACAAAATGTCCTGACCAGAAACAATTCTTTATTTTTGGGCCTCACTTTAGTTGATATAAGAACTACCATCTGAATTGAACTAACTTGAAATTGTTGATATATGAAGTAATTTTTTCTACTTGTTAAAAGTACATGTTTGACCAGGGGCATGAGGCAACAATTCTGGTGAAACCCAAAAATGATAATGATAGCCATGTAATAAAGGCCCAAGTTAGCTATGAGTCACATTTACATACTTACTTCTTTATTTGTAGTTTATTTTAATAAACTCATTATACACGTCTACATATATTTGTTATTTTGGGTATGTATTTGTACACTTTCCGGTCTTTTTAAAAATGAATTATTTTTAATAATCGCAGAAAAAGTTTATATAAATATGGAAGACTCCAAAAAAGAATAAAGGAAAAGAAACTATATGGATAGATTTGGTCTGTAAAAGATTTAATGGAACATGATCATGGTGCATGCAAAATCGACGCTTGTAGTTCGCTCGCGACAGCTGACACTTCGATGCGTGACGCGCCATAGGGAGCTCGTCTTCCAACAGTGAATATGTTGCAATAATAAATATATGATGTAGAATATACAATAAAATGAATTAATACTTAGTCTGTGTTTTGATAGATCGCGCGACAAGACAGATAATTTATATGACCGTTGGGGGCGCTACACAATCGGTACACTCCACACACATTAGCCTAGACATGCATTACGCATGTTACGTCCCAGTCCGTCGTATTCTATTTATATTTCAGCGCATTTCAAGTTACTGTATGTATTTTTCTGTGTATTTTAATTAGATATTAATTATTGATTCAAGATAATGAAGTAATCATAAACTTGACGGAACTTTTTGATATTGTCTTTATTCATGTTATTCAATTGTTGATAGACATCAGAATTGTTGCCTCATGCCCTTGGTTTGACTTTGTTAAGATAATTCAGATATACTAGTACTTGCATTTGTCAGAAACTTTAGAGGTGGGTGCCTTGTGTATTGTGCCTTCATCTGATAACACAACATTTTTTCTAAGTACTAGTAAAGTGTTTACCTTTATTCATTTATCAAAAACCTAATTCATTTACGCACCTTCTCCTTCCCAATCCTCTCTTACTTTCTGTCTCTCTTCTCGTCTCCTCTTCTCATTGACAACAACTGGATCCACACGTTCCTAGAGTAGAAAGAAACTATACACTGACAACACAGCTATGCAATTGCTAACATGGATGGGTGAAATCAATAATTGACTTCCTTCCCACATGCATACTGCTTGTGGTGTTTTTAACACGAAAAGTTGACTTTTTGATATGTGAGAAGCCCCCAGGAAAGTGGTTGTGGGTATGTGACTGGCTAATAAAATCCCTACAACTTTTTAGACATGAATAGCAAATTGCCTGTGTGGAAAAGTGTACCCAAGTATGAGAAATATCACAACATACATCTATAAGTTGACCAGTGTTGTCTAGACGACCATACGATGGCTCTTCATTCCTTTTCAGCGCCTTGTACTGTTTGGCTTGTCTGTCATAAAGTTCTTTCTCTTCCTCTGACAGTTGCTGTAAATTAAGATTGTGTTTTATAATTAAAAAATAATAAACAAAGACTTGTGCATAAGTATACAGTGGCACACACTATATTGTCATAGTATTTTCATCAATACATAGCAAGTTAGGGTCATTTACAGATCAATATAGTGATTTTAAAAATTATTTCTTTTTTTAATGGATGTACAGAAAATATGAAGGGGTACATTTTTTTGTACCCTGCATCCTTGCAACTGGGTAAACTATGCTCCTAGCTCGACGGGTCTAGTTTTAGTTACTATCAGTAATAACATTGTAAGTAGATAAAAAGTTCAGATCGGAAATTACTGATTTCTGCTGGGTACTAACTAAGTATGTACACAAACAAACCGGAAACCGATAATCTGGAACAGTGGTCTGACTGAACATGGATCTATTATCTCAATAATAGATCCATGGACTGAAGTGAAGGAAGTGAATATGGGCGATACGGTGGGCTACTACACAGGCGCTCGGGCCAACATTTCCTTCACGCTTACCGACACTACAGGTTGACACATCCAGTCCCTTTAACAGTACAAAGGGACTGTGGCACATCTAAACATCACTACAGTGATTATGACAAAGTTGAAAGAAAGAAAAACAGAAATCCAATGACGAGAATATAAGATGTGTGAATATGAACGGTGATTGGGGACAACATGCAACTGACCTTCCACTTTGGGTGACAAATCGGCACAGCATCTTTCATTCCTGATATCCTGTAGCCTTGTCGGTTTAGTTCTGGAATCATCGCTTGCATGTACATGTAGAAGCCGTTGAATTGCTTTTTGTTCTTTTTAGGAGGCATTTTCCCAAGCTTAAACGGTTCGGAGCAACAGATACACTTGATTCAATTGTGGTAACAAACTCAAGACGCTCCACGATCCACGAGCACTCTTCCTGACAGTGACACGAAAGGATACTCAAGTCTCGCGTGAAGACACGAGATAAGATATATTTTGACACAGACACCTGTCACTTTTCTGGAAATACTGTGCTTGAATGTGCAAGTATTATATCAATCATGTCCGTGTTTAGCAAGATAATATGGTATTTTTTAGAAACTGAGGTAAATCTTGCCATTATATATACACATTTTATTGCCTATCACCCAAATCGCACATTTACAAAAATGAGCAAATCATAAATGGTTACAGCATAGAGAAAAAGAAAAAAAATACATAGATGAATAAATAAATGATTAATTAATAAATACATTCTTCAATCTCGCCATTCACCGTAAACATAGCAACGGTCACTATGCAACGGTATAGGAACGGAGATTAATACAAGAAAAAGTTTGGTCACAGGCCACAAGTGACTGTGGTAAGACTTCCACGTATACCTATCGCACGAGGGCGCTAGTCTTGTTTTCATTTACCTCAAAATGATAGGAACACCTCATACACACGAGGGGCGTTTCTCAAAAGCGGTTGAGTGGTTGAAGTACACAGACTGTAAATGAAGAAAGGAGCAAAGAAGTTTTTGGAATTATTATAAACAAATTCGATATTTGACTGTTCACAGGCAAAATACTGCATCGAACACCATATAATCTTCATGGTTTCAAAGATTACCATAATGTGTCTTCCCACTGACATTGCTTGTCATAATAGTATACCAGCTATGAAATAATATGGATTTCCTAGACAGTTAGAGTACCCATACACCATAGAATCACTTTTGCCAGAATACTAGGTTTGACTTTTGCAAATAGGAAGTGATCATTATAATATCATGTATTCATTTTTACTCCGTAAATAAATTACTACAAGTATTGCTTATGCAGATAGAATTACCCCTGAAAAACAATCAACTCAGATTTGTAATAAACCAGCTCCAGACAGACTATATTTTTCCCATTAATTTAATCAGAAATAATTCATAAATTAACAAAATTTACAATTTTCAGCAGACTGTAAGGACAGAAACTTACTAAATAAAAAGAATGTAATAGCCAATTCTGTTGAATTTTGTGTCACAGGTAGATTATGATGTGTATGTTTGTCAATATCTTCAAATTTAGGCATCATTTCAAAGGAGTAAATTTTTGGTATCAATCCACATAATTTTGATAACAATTTATCTCTTACTATTAAACTAGCCAAAATATGAATTCTGAATTCAACATTTTTCTAGATGAACAGAATCAACATAACTGAAACTCATTCATACTCTTTATGTTGGAAATAGTTTAATGTTATTACATTGTATGTCTAAATCTCAGGACACTATGTCACCTTCTTTCAGTTAATATAACATTTAGTTGTGTTCTGTCACTTTGTCTTTGTGTACTGTACATTATTGATATCAGATATCAACAACAATTCGAGTAGCCTGATCAATGTTAACATAATAATACCTCACACAATGGCTACATACATGCTTGCATGGGGAACAGTTCCACATACGTACTGATTATAGTTCATGACTCTCAAATGAGGTCTAGAGTACATTCTGTATGGGTACTACCATATTATGGCTCCTCTTAATATTCTTTCTCTTTGATTAAAACGGCCATATGGATGGTGTTTATTTTTGACATTTACTTTATAAAATGAATTTATCATGGCTTGCTACTTGAAAAAACCCCCACAGACCAATGTAAAAAAGCTAAAAACATGTGTCAAAAGATTGTTATTGTACATACAATAACAAACATTTTACACGTTTTTGTTAATGTTGTAATTTATTGAGCTACAAACAAGGATTTGGCATATATTGTTTCATGTTGATCTTTCAAGTAGAAAGCCATGATAAAATTGTTTTCTAAATTAAAAATCCAAAATAAATACCCAATCTTCATCCATATGGCTATTTTAAGCACAACATATATAGTCAGCTACAGATACAGAAAGAACTGCTATATGTCTTTCAGACAAAAGCTATCTAGAACTTACAATGTGCTAATCCAATATTACTTAATCCAACAACTACACGAGTAAAAATTTAAACTCTTAAGCTGTGCAGACTTATTATATGGGCAAGGCGTCCTTAATAGGTCCTCTACTTTCACTTTATTTAAAGGGAAATACTCTATTTCTTCCATCAAAACAAATAATGATTGCTGCTATCAACTTACATAGCACTTTGGTAACTTACATAACTTTGAAATCTTGTAAAGAATCTTACTGTACTTGCCGTGTGTTCTGCTAAATTGGAGATTTGCTGCAAGGGTTTGTGGGAAACACTTGCAGGAAATGACATCATAATTATCATAATCCTTGACTTGTATACCAGCCATGTATGACAAAGGCTATGCAATATATCATCCACTGATACTTTTTGTGATGGGAGATTTCATTGACATCAACAGAAGAACCAAGAAATCACTATGGGCAAAAATACTGAAATTTGCTGTGTTGTTAGTAGTAAAAGACATACTAATAATGCACACATTAATTTATCTTTTCTTTTAAAAATATTTCTATGCTCTCTTTGTACATAATATGAAATCAGACATAAAGTGCATAGTTTAGAGAGACGACAATACAAGTACACCATTTTCCACCCAAAATATTATTTTGGACAAAAGGTATGATGTCTAAACAGGCATAATAAAATTGAACATTGAACCAAAATGGACAAAAAGTCACATAAAATATGGTTCCGACCGAATTTACGAATAGGTGACTTTATATTGATGTTTTGAAGGATTACACTAAGGCCTAATACAAAAAATTGTGTGGTTCCGATTAAACTCAATTTTAGAATAGGTGAGGTAGGTAGATTCTTATTTTAATTTATTTTATTTTATTTTATATTTTTTTCAGTTGAGTGTCTAGTTCAGGTAGTTATGTGTTTTCCAAATGGTCTCTGTGTTATTGGTTTCTTCCGATCACATGTACATCCATTACAGATTGGAAGAACAGTTTTATATTGCCCTTTTAAATAAGTTGATGTCAATTTCCACATCCACTATTTCTTGAGAGACTTGACAATTTTCATGATTTTGTTATTTTTTTCTCGAAAAAGAGAAGAGTTTAGGGTCGGCAGTGAAAAACTAGGTGGGGATCGGGTAACCGGAACCAAACAATTATTTTTTTAGGCCTAATGTTTATACCTAGATCCTAACATAGCGGGCTCATAGTTGTCATTGTTCAAGTATCAGACCACATCTACCAATTTACTACCTGGTATCAGGGCATGCAAAATGACAAAGCAATATTCACACTGTCACAAAATCACCGGCCTCTTTATGGAACAGTCCAAGACATACCGCACAGAGGTATTAGTTTTCAATGCATCAGAGGGAAAATGTGCTCAGGCTTACAATAATGAAACTTCAAATACATCATGAATAATGCTCACCCATACTTAGTACTTGACATAAACACCATTGGATTTCAGTGTGTACTGTAGGTTTATTGTGAGAAAAACTGAAGTAGGGTTGTTATTTTGGACCTGTGTTTGTATTCAGTATTTAAGAAGTAAACAAAAACAGTTGATTGTGTTTGACTCATGGAACAAAGTCAAAAGATAGTCTATATGGAGTATTCTCTTCAAATCAAAGATAAAATCGAACTTGGAATGAAATAAAAACATCAAAGTTTAACAGAATTTTAAAATTCATAAAATTAGTCTGTGAGGTATGCTGTGGCAGGGCGCCCTCACACATCGATTAACTCCTTTCATAGAGCTGACCAGTGAGGGCGGTGTGACACGATGTAGCTTTAATAATACAGTTCATCAAATATATGCCCCTGTCACCATCTTATTAAGCAGGAAAAAACATCTGTACAGTTCAACAAAACTAAATATCCATTTCTGATGGAAAATATTAAGCTGACACAGAACTCTCTCCTTCTCTTGAAATTGAAACACTTAAATATAATTTGAAACAAAAATAAAACATAAAGAGAGCTTTCACTTGAGAAAATAGTCACAATGCTTAATTACATATTTCACAAAGCAATCACTTTTTCAAATCTTGTCCAGTATGCACACTTCAATCATTCAGTGTTTTAATCTATAAAATATATACATTTGTGTTTAAAGAATGACTACCCTCATATTTCAACTTTTTAGGGTAGAAAAGTTAAAGTTGTTCACTGTATGTACACACTGGTGAAAGAGATGGTTACTATACACAAGGTTGTATCTATCTGACCAACAGTGAGCCCTCTATAAAAACTAGAACACTGACACACACAATTTCTGGCGATGCACCAAAACATGGAGTTCCACTATCCCTTACTAAATGGTGACACACACACACAGTGCGCTTTCTTCGTTAAGTTGACTGACACACAACACTTCCTTGTGATTCACCAACATTTGATGCTACCACTACACCGTACAAAGTGGTGACTCGCAGGAAAAAACTCAGGTCAATATTTATCAATTTGAACGCCAACACAAAATGTTGTCTTTCTATAGAGGGCGCACTGCTAACAAACCAGCCATATGTGATATGAACAAGATGAATGGCAGTAAACGTGGTAGCAGTTCATTACTGTCTTCTTCTAATAAATATCAATAGACCCAAAATCATGGCTAGTATTGTCATCAGATAAATATCCCACTCAGTACCTAGCAAACTGTCAACATCCACTGTAGCCCAAAGATCAGGATTCTGTAAGTATGCAAGAAAATTGGTTAATGTTTCACATGGTATTAATTCAGTGAACAAGGAAATCTGGCAAGGGTTTTCAGATGGTTAGGAACCCAGGAACAGAGATGGCAAAAGTTGATAAAACTTACATCGTTTGCCATGAGTTATATAACATAATTTAGGTGGCAAGGTCTTGAGGAACTGAGGTAGATTTTACCTGGTAACTGCTGTAACAAAAATCCTTATTTTGACACCATTTCATTTTTGAAATTCATCTTTGCATTTCTGTCAATTTTCAAAAGTATGTATGATTCATAATTTTGCCCAAAAATTTGGCTCTTCAAGGTTTTTAATACAAAGAACAATCTCAGGTGGCAGGATTTCAATGTTTGCAACTTAATTGATTGAAAGTGTTCAATCTGCTACTTACATATTGGGTATACTCCATTGCATGTTTGATACCAAGTTTACCAAGGGCTAACATGACAGGAACATAGGCATCAGAATTAGTCTCTGCTGCCATATCATAATAACGCTTGGCTAAATGGATATCCTGGACAAAGAAAGATAAGAACAGCACATCAAGTTAGAAATCACTAAGAAACCACTATACATGTATGTTGGTTGGTTATCAGCGTCGATATAGCAAGTCATGGAGTGCTACAGTAATGAGAGTAAAACTGTCCCCATGAACAAATTCAATCCTGACATTTCAAATAAAATAATAATTCATATATCCATTTATATATAGTCATTCTATATCATGTGTAGAATTGTTTTAACATGCATTGTGAACCACTGCAGGATATGTCTTCAACACTGTAATTCTTGGTACCTGCAATTTGCATTTTACCTCATCCTAGAGGGTCAAAATAGAACAAGTCAACATGCATGTATTCTCATGCGAGCCTATAGTAATACAAGTGTAGCGTGAAGCAGAAGTCATCAAGAAATCAAATAGTCAGTATGTTTATGACAAACCCAGGTGGTAGAATTCTATTTTAGGTTCCGAGAATTGAACATTATCACACTGTGGTGTACTGAGTGCAATATGTCACTACTTATATTGGATAGTATGACCATAAATCTTACAGATTTATAGATATTGCTGATTTGAATATTACTGCTGTTAATTTGACATTTATTTCACTATTTTACGCAGGTAAGAAAATCTAAATTCTCCAATAACTGCCATCATTTAACTTGTCAAATTTGTTGTTTAGTGCAAATGAATACAATTAAGACCAAGCCGGTAACAACTAAGTATAGTCTTTGAAATTCAAGAGAGACGAGAGTGAAATTGCAACCTACCTGTTTGATGCCTAGTCCCATTTCATGCATATAACCTAGATTGAACATAGCCTGTGCACTATGTTGTTGTTCTGATGCTAGTTTATAATGTAGTGCTGCTGCTTCATAATCAACCTCAGTACCGTAACCATAGTAATGATAATCACCTAATTTGACACGAGCATGGGTATAACCTGTAAAACAAAAATACATAGAATATATATATACTAGTATATATATATATATATATATATATATATATATATATATATATATATATATATATATATATATATATATATATATATATATATAAAATCTAGTTGCACTGCATTATTTTAAAAATGTTTGTCATTGGCAGACATGCACACACACACATATACATACACACACATGCACATACATACATACATACATACATACATACATACATACATATATACATTCACGCACACAAGCACACACGCACGCACGCACGCATGCACATGCACACACACACACACACACACATACTTCACACTGAGTTGAAGCATGCATTGTAATTCATTAGTGCTCCTACATAGGAGAAATGTTCATGTAACTTTACATATAGACCATACCTTGAGCAGCTGCTCGACTCCACTGCAGTAGAGCTCTTTTATGTGTATCGTGGTTTGAAAACAGATTACTTTCGCCTAAAATTGAAGACACACAAAAATCAAGTTTAAATACTAATGATACAAGGACAAATACTAGCTTTAAAGTAAACACCAGTTATATGTAAAATCTACTGTCATCTTTTAGAAAAGTGTTGAAAACAAGCTTATTTCATGGAAGAGAGAACTAAAGTAGAAATATTCATTTTTTTTGATACATTTATGATTTACTTTCCAACCACAATAAGTCACTTCCTTTACTTCAATCTTTCATTTTTTGTCATGCATGTACATGTAATTGATACAGTATTAGTACATGACGTTTTAACAAACAATCCATGTACTGATGTACCCTTACCTTGGTCTAAGATATATGCCACATTACTCTGTGCTACTTCATACCCTAGTTCAGCCAGGAAAGTATACTTTATCAATGCAATATCTACATTTCCTTCCTTGTAGTTAGTGTGGGCATCCATGATCATTTCTGACCAGCGCCCCCTCTCGGCCACATTCTTGAACAGCTGAAAATATAAGAATTGACAGTATAAAAATTGAATAATTCACATGTGTCAAGATCCATGTGACTACATGTAACTATGACAGTAGATATGGTGGAGAGTAAGTACAGGCATGCTGCTTTGAGTACAGGTTGACAAAATAAACAATCCTGACTTCAAATGTTACTTTTCAAGATATATTAATACATTCATTATTTCAAAACATGTCTTGGTAAAGCCATACATACATATATACATTTACAGTTCATTTCACTAGTAAAAGACCTCTCGTAAGAAGTAGCTAGTAATAGGAAGCCACATATACACACTTATATTTCATCATCCTGCTGAAACTAAACTAAGTTTTCAACTGGGCACTATGGTCATGCACGGCCTATTCATCCTATACAACTACTCTGTATTGGTAAGGTTAATTTGACTCAGTGTAATTTCCCTAGGATCAGTTGAACACACATCACTTGCCCTAATCCTTCAGCAACTGTGGCACTGCAGGGTCTACAGAACCTAAAGATGGATAGGTCACTTAAATACCTGGGTACGGTACTCAAGTACGACTTTATCTCGTATGAATGTATACGCTAAAATAGGGCAATTAGTTTCGTTATAATTTCCTACAGATGGCTCCCAACACATCATGTGCCCTAATCTTTTAAACATCTGTGATACAACAAGCTAAGGGTGTATAAGACTCTATAGAGATTGTATACTGACCTCCACAGCTGTATGACATGACCTCATCACACCAGTACCTGCTGCATGCATCTGAGCCAAGTTATGGAATGCTAAGACATGACCAGACTGCGATGCCAAGTTGAAGTACTTCACAGCCATTTTGTAGTCTCTCTTTACACCCATACCAGCTACAGGAAAAGAAAATATGAAGAATTTCATTTCACAAGCATGGCGTTAACACACTCAAAAAAAAAATATTTCAAAAGTAAACACGGCTGGTTTGAATTTGTCAGTACATCTTGGAATATAACAGGCGAATATTTAAGAATGAATTTTCACTTATCAAAATTATTCTATGTCATATTTGAGTTCTGAAAGAATGACCAAAAGTTACAATGTAGTTTACTGACCAGATAAACATATTCATATTCTAATTCTCCATAACCAAAATAAACATGGTTGTATGTGTATGCATTTACTAAATAAAAAACAAGTACTCTTGACAAGATACACAGAGATATACATACTGTAATACATAGTTCCTAGATGTAACTGTCCATCTACCCAGCCTTGATCAGCTGCCATCTGGAAATACTTCAATGCTTGGTGATAATCCTGCCAATGACAACACAGACAATATTGGCATAAATGTTACATTAATAACTTTTGCTATTACCCTCCTGTTATCAAATATTTTTCATTTATTTTGTCGGAGTATAATGGATGTGGAGGACACATGTACACTTATGCATGCACACATTATGCACAGAGACACTTGCATGTTCACACATGCATACACATGTATGTACGCCTACATAGACACCAGTGTGTGAACTTAAGGGAAAATGACTACTGGTCATAAGGACCGACATGTAGCAAATGCTGCTGGTCCTTAAGGAAAACTGCTGGTCCATACTCAATGCAGTTCATGTTCACGACCTGTATCTACACCCCTCCCCCGTTTACAGATTAAATGATTTTGAACTTTAATATGATACAACATATCTTTAGATATAAAAGTTAAAGAGAGTACAAGAATTGTTCACTATCCACTATTATTTCATAAAATTTCCACTCACAGACTGAGTCAAAAAATAACTTGGATGTAAATTTTGGATTCACAACCAAGTAATTTTTGACTCTGTGAGTAGAGATTTTCATTTGTAACTATGAACCCAGAGACTATGAATATTCATTCTCGCATAATCTGTTCCTATAGACTATGGTGCTCTGAGACTGAATGTATTCATTCCACCATTGAAATACATATCCATAGATTGTAGATAATATGGTGAATGAGTCAATAAATCTACATTATCTGCAATCTCTAAGAGATCACAGTCCTCTCCTTCCTCTCTGTACGATTCACTAAATTCTGAATCACATAATCCAAAGTCTGATTCATCGTCTGTGGCAACAGCTGATGTAGCTTTCCAACTCTAGGGAACACAGACCCACAAATTCATCATAGCAGAATTTTTTGTCGCATAACTATCCTTCTTGAAAACTGTGTATTTGCTTTATTTCAATTTCCATCCACACAGTGACACGGAGCGGTTTCGTCTTCCTTCAGTCTTTACAAATATGTAATGAAGCCCCCCTCCCCCAATAAAGCCCTACCCGTATACCCTACCGTGGTGTATTGAATATCGTCTCTGACTGTTTGTGAAAGAAATCTGACCATGATGAAGAGAACTATGGCTAAACATGTCTTACAGTGCGAGTTTTTTTTGACGTGGGATTGTGATATGGTAACTGTGCTGTAATGTGTCATCCACTATATATGTACCCGTGTTTGGCATGATGCAGTATTTTTCCAGATACAACAATGGCAACAAAAATGCAACATTTCTAAATCTATACGTTGATTACAACATAACAGGACGTACATTATCGCATCAAATTGAAAGCAATCAGACTACGCATTTTTTTTATACTGTTTTTACCAAAAAAACCTATCGTACTGAAGATATTTTACGAAGTGTACCTGCCTTCTTTATTAGTTAAAACGCCATTTTCAGAGTAGTTTATATGTTTTCCGTCAGTTTGTTTTGATCATGGCCACAGACATGGGGAACTCCGGCAAATTGATCGGGAAACCCGCTAACATTTACCGGCTTTAATACCAGCCTTTAAAAAAACAGTGTCTGTTTCGTCTTCTTCTTCTTCGGAAGTTCATTGCTACCTTCTAAATATCGCCACATACTTTATAAATGCAACGTGGAACTGTCTCAAACACGTTAAAAGTTTCATACACTTCGAACAGTAAACTTTACGATATCATGGCGGAAAAAGACGCATGTGCTGAATGTGTAAAATGAGTCTGCATGTCTAAGACGTTCTGATTAGACAAGACAAAAATAATTAGAGAATTCAGCCAATCATGTGTTTGCTAACATAATATCATAAAGTAAATGCTGCATGCTACATCATATGTAGACATGATATCAACATTGGCAACAACACGTAGCGAGCTAGCTCTGTGTCGCTTGTCTTGGACGAGATGTCGAGAGTAAAATAGGTAACACAAAATCAGATTCATGCAGGCGAAATTGGATAATATCTTTGAATAAATGTTATTATTTACTCCAAATTTCAATCGGTCATAAGGACCGATATGTTGTTGTAATTCTGAAAAACTGTCGGTCCGAACGGAAATCTGTTGGTCTCGGGCCGAAGGACCGGCGTTAATTTCGCACGCTGATAGACACATGTGCATGCACATACACACATACACATGCCCACATGAATACATGTACACATACACACACATGCATGCATGCATGCACAGCTGCATGCATGCATGTGTGCACGCACACTCACGCACGCACACACACACACACACACACACACACACACACACACACACACACACACACACACACACACTCACAAACATGCACTCACACAAAGTAACACAGAGTTAACTAGTAACACAGAGTTAACCAACCAGGCATGTACACACAAGAGAATCGTTAACATAGACATAACATACATGTATTTATTTCTAATGTTGTTGTTGTTTTACCTGATCAACTCCTTGTCCATAGAGATACAGCAGACCAAGTCCACTCTGTCCAATAGGATTACCCTGATCAGCAGCTCTCCTGAAGTACTTCAATGCAGTCTCATTGTTTTGTTTGAGTACTGGACTACCTTCAGAATACATCTATGGGGTCAGAAAGTCACCAAATGAAACATTTAAATAACAATATTGTAATTCTTTGCATATAACCACATTTACCATTTCAGAATACCAACATGTCAAAGATGTATGCATATTGTGTGGGATACATGTCAACATGGCAATATGGCAAGTCAAAAAGATTACTCACATTAAATATTCAGCAATCAAACAAAAGCTGGCACAAGCACTTTTTGTAAACAGTATTTTATTGGCCTGCCATATTGTCAATGTTCAAATGATGCAATTTGTTTTTTTTAATCTATTGGTCATAGTTATACTTAGGGTGATGTATAACACAACAAGACAAAAGTATATACTGTCACACCTAGTTACAGTGTATACTGTCACACCTAGTTACAGTGTATACTGTCACACCTAGTTACATAAAGTAAAACAAATGTCATACCTTTCCTAGGAATGCTTGTGCATTAGGATTTCCAGCTTCAGCAGCTTGCATAAAATAGTCCAAGGCTCTCTGTAAAAAGACAACCAATTTAGTGACTTAGTGCTCTCTCATATGTTATGTATTGATCCTGTAATTTAGTGATTTTATCACATCATTACAAGATGAATTCACAATGGTCTTTCTATAGAGAATTCTATCTAACTGGTGAAACCTCATCATTTGATCATAATCAGAGGGTGTGATGAACAACACATGTAGTATGATAACTATCCTATGGCATACATTTTGTACATTAGATACATGATATAGCCATTTGTAATGTTTGAAACACATTGCGAGTTCCTCCTCCAGAACAAACAGTGCACCTGATGGGCCATACATTATTTTACATCTACCTACTATGGTATGGCTGATTTGGTAGGCTTGCTTACATGTATTAGAAAGTGACCTATCCCTTTTCAGGTTAAGTTCTTGTATTTGTAAGAGATAATGGCTGTGGCAGGATAGGGATAACGACTTATAATACTTTATGGAACATAATACAGGGCAAACTCTACATGTTTATATATGAGACACATAATACAAATACAAAATTAAATAACTAAATGTCGCAATCAGGACTCATTTGTAAAGTGTGACTTACGAGATGATTTTGTTCTATTCCTCTTCCTCCCTGGTAGTGTAGCTGACCAAGACCAACCTATCAATACACAAACAAAGTATGACTTTGAGGATGTCAACTGGTATTTGGAAATTAATTTTGTAATGACTGATAAAAATTGAGTTTACATTTGTAGGTCTTAATCAACGATGTGCATTTTTTGTCAAATGATGAACCATGTACCTCTGATAACACAGAAGCCACTGACACCGTGAGTTTACAGGTTTACTTCTAATCTTTTTGCTATGGTTAATTTGTAGCCTAAAGGAACTAAAATGACACACAACCAGCAGTCTGGAATATCTTACCTGGGCCTGTACATCCCCCTTGTCTGCCAGGAATTGGTAATATTGAATCAGATCTTCATCTAACAATCCAGCTGACGCACCAGAATTCTCCACCTCATCTTGTAAACGTACCCTTTGAACTGCCTGTCCACCACTCAATGATACATCACCAGCAACTGTGTTAGTAGAGAGACACATGACATATAAATATTTCCATTGTTTACATGGTGAAGAGAAAACACTGTGATAAGGAGAAATATACTCACTTTAATATTTTGTACATTTTGTGTAAAAGCAATACTGAATTTGTTTCCATAAAAGTGGAAGTTCTGGTGATTTTTATGCAAATGAAAGTTTTCAAACACATCCATTGTTATTGTAACTAAATCATAAAGTACCCCATATTTGAAATCACTGATCACTCAGAGATCACATACATGTTCAAAATTGGTTTCATTCATTGCAGAATATGGCAGGAACCGACCGCAAAAAAGATGAGAGACTCTCACATCCAAGTGTTTGTAAGCTATATACATGTATTACAGACAAACCATGTTTATCCTGCCTGCATTTGGTTGTTTGCATTTACAAGAAGTGAATAATATATATTATCATTTGCAAAACATGAAAATTGTATGCATACAACACTTGTATTAAGTTACTTTACCTTTATTGGCGACCTTCCTGTAATATGTCAGTGCTGACTCACAACTTTGACTGACACCAATGCCTGACCAATAACGATATCCCTAAAAGAGTGCACAAAGATACTAATGAATCTCAACTCAACATACATAACTGTTTCATCTATTTGCTAAAGCTATTGTTTTTTCAATATTCAGATAGGTCAGAGTATACAATATTTAGGAATAAATATAAGAAAAATTACAGCTAAAAATCAATAATTCCTTCTCTTTACACATGAGGAAATGTTTGCAGTAAGAGCATCTGCATTTTTATGAATTCCTGTTACTTGCTTTGAATTATCACTCATAGTAAAATATTCACAATAAAATCTTTTGAAGCTCTGTGAATGCCTATGGGAGAAAGTAGCAATATATGATCCATACATCAAACCAGCTAAAAAGGCATGAGTAAAAACAATAAAATGCTTACTAATGTCATCTGTGCTAGTGGATCACCTCCTAATGCTCCAAATGTGTGATACACCAATGCCTTGGCCTGGCTAGAATTGACACCAATGCCTGCACCATACATAAAACCTAATCCCTGAAAAAGAAAGACAGTATAATTTTGAAGGTAAAAAGAAGTCGTCTTTGATATTGAATAGACTGAAGGGGGTACACGTCTGGTCTAAATTTCTGTGTGACAAGGTTTACAAAAAGCAACACCAACAGGAGATATTGTCAACATTGAACGCCTTTGGGAAAGTTACCAAGTATGTGTGCAAGTAAAATCACTTAGTTTTGAATATAATGCTCCTAGTTTTTTATTTTTTATTTTTCAAACAAGGGTACATGTAGCTACTATGAAGTTAGTTGAGTGAAACTAATTCTGGTCAATTAGTTATCTATGGTATATGCTATTACTATACAAGATTGTCTGGTAAGACTATGAACAAGAAAATGGTTGACTTACAGCCTGACCTCTAGGAGATCCCTTGCTGACAAGGTTAGTAAACATATGCAATGCACCAGTCACATTGAAAGGTAAAAAGTCACCAAACAGATATGCCAAACCAACATCCTCTTCAGCTAGGCTGTGATTCATATAGGCAGCAACTTCCAATAAATTATATGCTCTGTGAAGGTCACAAAATACGAATGTTATAGGATATTCATAGATAATCCACAAATAACTCATTTTTCTATTGTATCAATATATCAAGGAAGGAAAAAAAATATAATTCTTGAGTGTTAATGGCTTTGTCTTATACCTTTTACAATCTCCCGAATGCAATGGTTTGTGTTCAACGAGTAAAATTGATGCACTTTTTCAAACATTTTGTTAACTCAATTAATATTATGAGCCAGTACTTAAAATGACTGATTTTATCAATGCCCATAGCCATACACACACATTCTATATTTCTAGCAGTAGCTTACTTTGGCATGCCAGCTTCTTAAATATGATGTTGCAAGAATTTGTATCAATTAATAAAAGTAATATGTTTACTTCATATTCCAATGAGCCACTACTGTATATGCCACTTTCAATTTTACAAATGAACACTGAAATGAAACAATTACAAAATGTAGCTATGCCATTAAAATGGCCCAAGATGAAATTGTCCCTTGGGGTCATCGACATCGTGACTTACCTTCTCTTGTCTTCTCTAGTAGTATTCATCAATGGTAATGCCCTTTGATAGGTGGCCTCAGCTGTAACACAACACAACACAACACAACGCAGTGAGTGGAAGTATGTGAACATATTTTAGCCAAAGAGAAAGTTACATGTATTGTAGTAGATTGTGAGGTATTTTTTCACATTTGGGTGCCAATTTATTTTTTATTCAACAATGGGAGAGTGTTTTGAGAGTAAATGTGGAGTCAGTGGTTTTACATGAACATTTTTGCTAGTAAAATGTTATTATCACTAATAACCAGAAGATCTGTAACATTGACTTTGTAATTTTATTGAACTACATGTACCATACCCAGTACATGAACGATAAAAGACAAAATATTATGGTGCATTCAGAAACTGTCATTGACATTAGTATCATGGCAAAATAAACATCTCTACATGTAAATTGATTTGAATTCTCAACTCAGTTACTATTTGATATAAAATACATGTACAACACTAAATGACTTCCCGGTAAGTATTTAGCTTCGTAAAAACATGGATGATGTACATGTAACTCTAAATATGACTCCTACATGTATTTTGGCAAGTCAGGTTACCTATACAGGGTTCTCCACAAATTTGACAAAATAGTGGTTGCGGTCTCATTTACATATTAATTTGCATATCATTAACATATTCCCATAGCTCAAAATTGAATATAGCATGATAGGGCCTACAAGTACAATGGCTCATACAGGAACCAAGCGTAAATGGAAAAAATAGTATAAAGAATTTTATTTCAGTTTGAATGATGTTAAAACAATTAATGATATCATAATTTACCATGCAAAAGGTACAGGAATAAGAATGATGGGCGACACAAATTTGAGGTACTTTAACACATTAGTTCCCCAGCAGAAAGACATAGACTTGGCCTGTCATACTTACACACACATACATGGTACAAATAGGTACATTGTACCCATGTTAAACCATGCCACTAGCCTAATAACCATTGAGTAATTTTACGTCAATGGATTCGTATTGTAAACTTGTAAATAATTCAGTAAATTAAATAAATATTGTTCATTTCAGTTTGCCAGTGTGACTGTGGTGTGGCCCTCAAAAACCCCTCATGGAGAACATTGCTATAGTAATTAGTTCTACCTACCTATCTGTGCATTTTCATCCAGGGGTGGTAGAGTTGGTGGTGCCTCAATTGGTTTAACATCTTGCATCTCATCTGTTAATATTTCCCCACTGACAAGTCTCGCTTTGTGTGTTCCTGGTTCTGTTGTCTTTTTCTCATCTGTAGCTCCCTGCACTTCATCACTATTTGCAGCATCAGGTTTGTTTAATGTAAAAGTGTTACTTCCGACCGTTTCTGCTCTTGCATTACGGCTATTGTGTTCTTTTTGTGACACTTCATCTCTACTACCTTTAGACCTGATTACGGGTAAGTTTGCCTGAACTACTTGTGGATTTTTTATTTGAAATTCTTGTTTGTCCCTAGAACCCTGTGTTTGGTGAGATTTAACTGGTGGCTCTTGCACTTTTTCTTCATGAACTAAATCAAGGGGATCATATTCTTGACCCTGAATTTTTGGAGGCTTCAATTCCTCTTTAGTACTGTGTCGGCCTCCTTCAGTAGTTTTCTCAGCCTGTGTATCAACAATTTTTGGCTGTGTTTTCAATTGTAAATTATCTGAATCAGTCCTCTCTTCCTCCTTAGGTTTAAAAGAATGGATTTTAGGTGCAAGTTCTTCACTTGTTTGTTTTTGTTGTTTTTGTTGTTGTTGTTGTTGTTGATGTTGGAAAGTTCCTTCATGGTGTTGGTGTACCTGTATATGGGGTTGGTGTTGTTGAGCTTGCTGGTGTTGTTGTTGCTGTTGCACTGGTGAAGGTGGTTGCTGTTTTTGCTGCTGCTGCTGCTGCTGCTGCTGGGGTGGTTGTTGTATTGATTGTGGCTGTTCTTGTTTGGCTACGGGTGGTTGATGTTGTTGCTGCTCCTGCCGCTTTTCTAACTCAGGAGATACGAATCCTGATGGTTTGTATCCCTTTCCGGGACCTTTTTTTGGATCTATTGCTTGCTGCTGCTGTTGCTGTGCCTGTTGTTGTGCTTGTTGCTGTGCATGTAAATGTGGTGGAATGTGACCGGTTGGTTTTGATCCACCTATTGAAGGTTGATTCTGCTTTGAATGCTGTGGATGTTCTTGTTGCTGCTGCTGCTGTTGCTGCCGCTGTTGCTGCTCATGTAAGGATGCTTGACTAGGGGGGTGTACTTTCATATTTGGTGGTATGCGAGGTATTTCAGCTGCTCTCTGTGCATCTGCACTATCCCTTTCCTGTTTCTTTTCTTGATCTGCATTTTGCATCTGGTTTTGAGCAATATCAGCACCTGTTTTTAAAACAAATTGTGAAAATTTCATACTATTAGAGTTAAGACTGAGCTGTTAACAATGAAACTACCATGTACTAACATTTTTTTTTCAAAATTACATTTGTAATGTACATGTATATTTCATTTGCACAAATGATCATGGCAACAGGGTTTGAAGTAATTATAAAACGAACTGTCAGCAAAAAAATGACAGAGGGCGAAAATGGCATCTTGCTTGTTCGGCTAGTTAGTCGATTGTTTACAATTTATATGGTTTAAAGTTAGGGTTAGGGGTTTCATGTATTGGAGGATTTCAATACATGTGGGTTGCCGGATCATGTTGAAAATTTCAACAGCAAAAATCAACATAAGCTGTAAGTCAGGTAACATAACTGTAAACAGATGAAAACATTATGTACTTTAGTTGTTGATGTTTCTTACATGGACATGTGGCCCTGCATATCTGTGAACAAGAGTCACATATGGTGTTTAGACCACTGCTTGCAGTACGGTGTTGCTTTGTGGGCAAGCAATCTACATTTTTATTGTGAAGACGATTTTGGAATCGATGTAAAGGTGGCACTTACCGACAAGTGTTAATGCAAAAACTGCGATGGATAAAACGTGTATTTTCATTTTACAATATCGATACGACGATAGAGTTGAAACGCTAAAGATGTTAGACTGTCCGATTCAAAACAATGCAGCGTTTGCCCAAATCTAACTACACTCGACTTCCGGGTTTCCAAATCTCACTAAAACGAATAAATTTTGGGATGTTATGCTCGTTATCGGCTGTTCGGTCAGCTAGTAAAGACTCATCACAAATTATGGTTACGTGGATAAATTAAAATCCATGGTATTATCGCACCGACACCATTTCAGACGGACACATCTTGATCGACCGTGGACATTGTGCCACGTAAGTAATGAAGGAAAGATGTCATGCTTTGATTGGCTGTCACAATTAGACGACTTTTGTAATTTCTACCCTTGTGTGAACCCTATGTCATAAATACAATATTTCGCATTATATCTAATTTAATTTATTCTCAAAAGAAATGTTTTTCAGATGTTAAAGTCGGGGATTCATCTATGGATTCAATTTCCTCATATTAAAACTTAAATTATTCAATCAAATAAATAGCCAATCAAATTCCCTCTCTTAAAAGCTATGTTCGTGCTCGAGAAGTAAACTACGCATGTGCGATTCGTAGGTCACTCGAGGTCATGTACGTACAGGCCGAGCAAACGAGTTAACTTCGAACGAAAACGTTGACATCCGTGATGTAGTGTGCTGTCGGGGCTTTCGAATGGACAGTGATGACATTGTAAGTTCGTATAGACACGGTAAAGATTTGTTTTCCACGGAAATGGAGTGTTGGTAACTTTAATTTAAAATTACTCCATGCTTGCAGGTCAGAGTCACAGTACACTACTCACTAGTCGAGTCCCGCCCCTTCATTCAATCACATAATACAGGGAGCCCAGCTGCCCAGGAACCGTGTTACAAATACACAAACAAACAAACAAACAAACAAACAAACAAACAAACAAAATAAGTATGGGTAAATGAAATATTCAAAACTCATGGACAATTATCTATATAGATGTATGTGCATATATGGGCCAGTATACTATTAAAATGTTAGAGAAACATTTTAATACTAATAGATAGATACTAAGATAGTATATTTTATTTGACATGAAATAATGTAAGGAATACAATATCTAGAGTCTATAACATACAGAAACAACAAAGATAATAGATAATTATAAATATAAATAAAACTCTAAACTACAGTATTGAATACAAAGATAATGAATTTCCAAAGCTATTAGTGATGAAATCATCATTTGAGCTCATTATTCTTTTGAAGTATTCTTTTTTTAATAGATAATTTTGAAAGACTTTGATCATAATTTTCAATAGTTCTTTGAAATTGATTTCTATCTTCAATTACAGATGTATTGCTACACTCCATTATAGCATGGATTTCATCACCAATAGCTTTAGTATTACAGTATAATATAATTATTATACTGTATATACTAAATACTATCTAGTGGTGTTTATGTAGATACTTGTATAAGTAGAAACATAGTCCTACTTGCAGACGGAGTAATTTGGGACTTGGTTCTGAAAACTGAGATCATGTCGGTAATCAAGTCATGTACACTGTCTGCTCTGCAAGCAGGACGAGAAGAAACATAGTATATTATTTCAATAATATACAGGGTTATATGTATAATATATATAGTTTGAACACCATGCAGGAGCCAAGTTGAAAAAAAAAATATGGAATATATACTCTGGTCGTTCTACAGCATGACAACACATGTTTGCATCACTGGTTCGAAATATGAGTCAAAACATTCAAAATTGCCATTACTTTCCCCAATTTTTCTTTGATATTACTGGCACTGGTATAATTATGTTATTTTCCAACATTTTTCTTCATTCAGCCAGAAAATACTCATGACCAATGGGTTGTCACTATGACTGAGTCATTAGACAAGTAGTGACAGAGGCCCCTTAGGTCACTTGTATGAAGAATAATATTAGGGAATAACATCTAGTTATCCATGAGTTTGAAATGACATTTCATTTACCATGCATATCTTGTTTGTTTGTTGTTTGTTTTTTGTTTTTTTGTTTTTTTGTTTGTTTGTTTGTTTGTTTGTTTGTTTGATTGTTTGTTTGTTTATTTATTTGTACACGATTCCTGGGCTCCCTGTGATTAACCTGTAATAATTCAATAGTTGTAGCTTTAGTTTTGGTTTCTTAGCTTTTTATTGTTCTGGAGTTTGTGCTCTAAAATAAGCACTTAATAATTACTTCTGAGTGCAAAAAAAACAGAACAAAAAGCTGTGAAACAAAAATTATGTTACAATTATTGAATAATAACTAGTGACTGTAGTCATTTAGTACTCCGGGATGATCTCATTCTAAGCCTGATTTTTTTGCCGACATCAAGAGAGAAAATAAAAAATGGACAGTAAAATATTAAAGTGGCCATATGCATAAGGATTTGGTATTTATTTTGGATTTTGTAATTTCTGAAACAAATTTATCATGGCTTCCTACTTGAAAAATAAATAAGACACAACATTGACTAAGTCTGAGTTTGTAAAGAACTAAAAATGTTTTAAAAACTTTGTTATTGTACGTACAGTAACAAACATTTTAGATAAATCTTTGCAATTTATTGAGTTTTAGAAATTAAAAGTCCAAAATAAATACTAATTCCTCATCAGTGTGCCCTCTAAGCCAATTTGACGTGCCACTGACACACACAATTTCTAGTGATGTACCAAAATTTGATGTTCCTCTATCTTGTACTATGTGGTGACTCACAGGAAATGCCAGTTTTTAACATTTTGACCCAAAACAACAAAATATGGCTATCATTAGAGGTCACACTGATCCTCATTCACATGGTGGCTACTTTAAGAAACACAAAATAATTGTAAACAAAATCAAGGCTATAATAATATTACAGCTGTAATAATTAATATGTACGTACTCGGACTTGTACACCTAACAAAATGAAGGAGACAAGATTAGCATTATTGGTGTTCTACGAGCTGCAACAATTGTAGTGTTACTGTTATTTTCATTTTATTTATTTATTTATTCATTTATTTATGGGGGGGGGGGGGGCTTTTGTTCTTCTAGAGTAAATTTACATTCAAAAAACCCCCAGAATTACAAAAAGCTCAAAAGCAAAATGACAAATATTGCAGCTAGAGGTGTTGAAGTCCAGAGTTATTGACTAAATGGATGTAAGAGGCGTTATCCAATGCATAATTCTTGGCAGTAAAACCTCGGCTAAGTGTCCTTCAGGTACCATAAATTGCCCTTATATCAACTATGAATATCACCCATTAAATTACTCAAAAATAAATTACATTAGTCAGGCTAAGTGGGGTTAAAAGAATTTTTGTTTTCACCAAAATTATTAAAATTTAATTCCTAGTTGTGATATACATTCTTCTTGTGTCAGTCTTTTATGCAATTTATGTATTTTTTATTACAGATTGAATACCAAGTTAATGACCAACTTCGAAACAAAAGACAAAATGTTGAAAAAGCTGGTAGATTTGTGCCTTGACTGCATTGGTAAGAATCTCCATGTGATAACAAACATACACAATGACTTACCAACCAAGTTAAAAGAGGTACTCATAGAAAGACTTGGTTTCCATGATAAATTTACACCTGAATATTTACCACACATAGCAGAACAATTATTTTGTGCTGCACTGAAGAAGATCAATTTCTATGAGTGTACTCAGATTGATGATGCAGTCCTACTGAAGCTAGCAGACTGCAAATGTCAGCTGCAGTCATTGTCAATTGATGGATGTCTAAATGTCACTGATCATGGTCTGCAAGCTCTGCTGCAGTATCAGACACAGCTACAAACATTAGAAATAATTTCATTGCCTGAGGTTACAGGTTCCTGTCTGAAGGATCTCCACTCATCAGAATTCCAGTATTTAATCTTCCAGGAGCAATATGGTACTCGGCCAGGCATTGATAATGAAGCCTTGTGTTCTTTCATTGACAATAATAAGTCTCTGTTCTTTGTTTGCATTCACAAAGCATCATCATCAAAGCCACTAACTGAAAATCAGATTTCAAAGATTATCACTAACCTTGGGCAGCAACTGATCCTCTTGTATGTAACAGGTAACACAGAAATCTCAGATAGAAATTTAACAGAGCTGGCTGAAAAATGCCCAAATCTAAGAACTTTGAAGATCAGGAAATTAGATGAATATTCATGGAGCAATGTGAGTGAGAATGGTTTGAGGAATCTGTTCAATGGTTGTAAGCAATTATCAGAGATTAGTTTGAGTTATTATCATGAGTTATTTCTTAATCAACATGGCAGGTGTGCCCTACCTGAACTTCCAAAGTCTTTAGAAGATATCACTTTGGATGGGAGTTTATCTGGTGTTGATGAAGAAGTGCTGTATGAGACCTTGACACAACTTCCACTGCTACAGAAGTTGGATACAAATCTTGATGGCATCTCAGCTGAATTGATTGACAGGATTTTGGCAAAGAATGGACACCAATTTAAGGATCTCAGGTTGATGTGTTCATCTGCCATATGCACTACTATGCACTCAGTCATGGCTTCAGTTGCCAAATACTGTATTAATTTGAATAGTTTAACAGTGTACACCTGTGAACACATGGATGGCAGAGTATTGTATCCGTTACTGCAGGATGAGACCAGAGCGGCTAAACTGAAACATTTGAAGTTGTGGCCTCTTGGAAATTTAATGTATGATGTCCTTCTGGCAGTTGTAAATTCTTGCCTAAATTTGCAGACTCTGACTCTTGCAAACCATAACTTGGATGACGACTTTGTACTGGCCCTTTCTAAAAACTGCCAAAATCTAAGCAGCTTGGATTTGAATGGTCAATGCCCAGATGTTTCTGAAGATGCCTTATGCAAATTAGCAATGAGATGCCCATTGAGTCTTGCTCGTTTTCCAAGAATGGTACACATCACAGATAAATTGGTAAAAACAATGGCTTATCATTGTCCATGCTTGGTGTTTTTAAGGTTTTCTGGAGAAGCTGGAATTTCTCCTGAAGCTATCAAGATGTTGAGAGAAAATTGTGTGAAGAGAGTGTACATAGCATACCATCCCAAAATAGAGTAGAAGGAAAGAGGCCAAGTACCAGAATGTGTTAGACAAAGGCTAAAGCTGAACATACAATAACTATACTAAATTGATAGACTAGCTCAGTGAAATCAAAGTCAAGCTGAGTAGAAATAAATATGAAGTGAAGTTGTATTCACTATCATGAATGTTGTATTTTCAGCCAGGCCCTGTAACTATGGCTCAACAATAGGCACACTGAAGACTTTTTAATGTATATTGGGAATTTTTCACAACCAGAGATATCTTCAAGAAATGGGCTACTGGTACATTCAGCAACAAATCAATCTTAATAGAGACAGATATAGACACACATAGACTTTCTCTCAAGTCTCTGGGCTTTTTTCATTCTTTATTTTGAATAAACATATATTTTAAAAAAACACAATTGTGTTCTTTTCTGAGTCAGCTTCATTCAAGTGGCATACATATGTTAAATATTCTGTATGGAAGTATAAAGAAAAATGTAATAAATTACTTAAATCATAATGCAAATTAAATTAATCAGTATGGAAAAAATGGATGTTTTTTTTTATATTGCCTGTTCCAAGTATTGTTTTGTAGATATGAGGATATAATATGCAAATTAGAGTAATTAGTATACATAAATTTTGCTCAAAACATCATTGTTACTTAACAGAGCTATCTGTTTAACCAAATAGTTATTTAGATAATGTTAATAGTGATATTGATAACATGCTGTACTGGAAATTGATTTCACCCAAATGTGTGTCATATACAGATATCCATATCTGCCTGCAATTTATTTTAGTTAGTTAAATCCTACACCAGAAATATGGAAAACAACAAATTTTGGAAAGTTATATGCAAATAAGGGTACTTGATATGCAAGGATTTTGTTGAAGTGAATATTGAACAGAAAGTGTATTTTATGTAAAGGGGATGTGTTTTCAAACCAAATATGACTATATTTTAGAAACACATTTTACACAAATTATGTAATTTGTGGTGGAATCGAATGTACTCTGATCAGCAAAAATACTTTTTGATTTTTGTAATTTTAAATAAATTATGATGAAATCATAATGCCAACTTATTTTTTGATATAGTGTCAGGAATTTCTCTTGTAAACAGTGAGTTTGTGTTTTCAGACCAATCTGCCCTGTTATCTTGGAAGAATCAGTACATCTTTTGACCAAAAATGGCATGGATCTAATTTGCATATTAATAATAGGGGTCATTCCTTGAAGAATTCTTCATTTAGGTAATCAATCAATCTTTATTGAATAACAGCATGCCATAGCAAGCATGGTTGAAACCATACAAAAAATAACACAGAACTTATGTGATGGATACAAACTTAGGAACATCAATTTTCACAAATGTTCAGACCAATTATCTGTTGGTCCAGTAGTTTCTGAGTGTTTTTTTAATTACCAAAATCATACACATATGGTGATTTTGGGCAATTTCCAAATTAGCATAGTTAACATCTCCACCAAATACAAAAACTGTTGATCACACACACACACACACACACACACACTCTCTCTCTCTCTCTCTCTCTCTCTCTCTCTCTCTCTCTCTCTCTCTCTCTCTCTCTCTCAGCTCCCCCTTTCCCTCAATGACAGTTTAGTTGTTATTTTTTACGATTTTCACATGTAAAGTGCGACAGAACTTTCTGGTTTAATATTGCTAGAGATTTTGTACGGTAAATTTAATAATTCTTGACGGAAATGTCACGATATATTAGTATGTTGCAATTCCTCACACAAATATTTCAACTATGCTAGTCAACAAATATTGACCAATCAAACTATCCTCTCAGAACTATTTATACGTAAGAAGTAGCCTACGCATGTGCAATGGCGAGGTCAACTGAGGTCAAGCAGCAAACTTTCTCCTCTGACTTTCTCGTTGACATCGAAAATAACTTTAATGTGATACGCGTTAGCCACATTTTGTGTAACCTGGCACAGCCTTTCCAATATTTTTTCTAGTTTGAAAATGAGGAGATTTTTGTTGTGATAATAGCGCTAGCTGCACAATATGGTAAGTATTCTGTGTTTGGAATGGCATGCGAAATAATTACAATGTTGACGACATCTCGACGTTCACTTACAATTTTCATGTATAAAACGTTACATCGTGTGCATGTTTTTTTTTCTTCTCGAAAATCTCAACAAACTGCGTAGCAATATCACAAATATTATTATCTGTAAGTAATGATACGCTTTGACTGATGAAATACGCTGACTAAATAATACCGTTTTAGGAGGTACTGAATTTATTTAAATGTGCGACGTATGGCACTGCTAGCTTAGCTGCAGACGTCTTGACAGACCGGCCATCGATGGAATGCAATCTATTCGTGCTATGTGTAATTAAAATATGGGTCTCATATCTCATCATGTTATATAACCCAGTGATGTAAGTGTTCATACTTGCTCCAATTTTCTTCTCTAATTCAATGAAATTGGAAAACGCCATATTATCATCACAACAACAACAACAACAGCAGCAACAACAACAACAACATATTATCTTACAGCATATGGAGAACATGGTATAGGACAGAATAGAATAGAATGGAATCTTTATTGCAGCCATTAAGAAAACTAAATTTCTTCATTGGATTTTCTGCAGTAAGTGTTTCCTGCTAAAACAAACTAGCAAATATATAAATACAAAGGTATAGTAAATACAAAGACAAAATGTCACAATGCAGCACTCATAAATTATCAAGCGAATGAGTTATTATTTAATTTAGAACCTAGTCAGCACAGAAAGTGAATCAAGGTAAAAGTTGATTTAGATTATCAGCAATTTAAAAATGTACAAGGGACAAGGAAATGACAGTGAAGCCATAATACACAGATGTTTAGTAAATCTCAGGTTTTGTATATAATTGTTCAGCCATTTGGAATATTTTTCTTATAGATAGGGTGCATGCTATAAACTATAATTATATGTTGTGCGTGTGTGCATGCGTGTGTGTGTGTGTGTGTGTATGTGTGTAGTAGTAGTAGTAGTAGTAGTAGTAGTAGTAGTAGTAGTAGTAGTAGTAGAAGAGTCTAGGTCATTTTGTCCAATTACTACTCCTTACATTGTGATGTCACAGCATGGTTTAAATTTAAGATTTATTTATAGAGTTTGTGTGATATTTGAGGTCTAGCTTTACATATTCGTTTTCATCATAGTTGATGAGTTGAAAATAAAAGTTTACGTACTTGTTTCCCCATAAGAAAATCATCCTTGATTTCAATCTATATTTCCGAATTACAGTTATGTTGCCAAGTCTGTGACTATTATCAGAGGAGAATACACAGAAGAATATAAACAAGGAGCCATGCTGAAGAAGCTGGTAGATTTGTGCCTTGACTGCATTGGTAAGAATCTTCATGTGATAACAAACATACACAATGACTTACCAACCAAGTTAAAAGAGGTACTCATAGAAAGACTTGGTTTCCATGATAAATTTACACCTGAATATTTACCACACATAGCAGAACAATTATTTTGTGCTGCACTGAAGAAGATCAATTTCTATGAGTGTACTCAGATTGATGATGCAGTCCTACTGAAGCTAGCAGATTGCAAATGTCAGCTGCAGTCATTGTCAATTGATGGATGTCTAAATGTCACTGAGCATGGTCTGCAATCTCTACTGCAGTATCAGACACAACTCCATACACTAGAGTTAATTTCTCTTCCTGAGGTTACAGGCTCCTGTCTGAAGGATCTCCACTCATCAGAATTCCAGCATTTAATCTTCCAGGAGCAATATGGTACTCGACCAGGCATTGACAATGAAGCCTTGTGTTCTTTCATTGACAATAATAAGTCTCTGTTCTTTGTTTGCATTCACAAAGTATCATCATCAAAGCCACTAACCAAAAATCAGATTTCAAAGATTATATCTAGCCTTGGGGAAAGACTAATCTATTTCTACACAACAGGCAATGTTGGGATCTCAGATAGAAATTTAGCAGAGCTGGCTGAAAAATGCCCAAATCTAAGAACTTTGAAGATCAGGAAATTAGATGAATATTCATGGAGCAATGTGAGTGAGAATGGTTTGAGAAATCTGTTCAATGGTTGTAAGCATTTATCAGATCTTAATTTGAGTTATTATAATGAATTATTTCGTATTCAACATGGCAGTTGTGCTTTTCCTGCACTTCCAAAGTCCTTAATCACCCTCACTTTAGATGGCAGTTTATCTGGTGTTGATGAAGAAGTGCTGTATGAGACTTTGACACAACTTCCACTCTTGCAAAAGTTGGATGCAGATCTTGATGGCATCTCAGCTGAATTGATTGACAGGATTTTGGCAAAGAATGGACACCAGTTTAAGGATCTCAGGTTGATGTGTTCATCTGCCATATGCACTACTATGCACTCAGTCATGGCTTCAGTTGTCAAATACTGTATTAATTTGAATAGTTTAACAGTGTACACCTGTGAACACATGGATGGCAGAGTATTGTATCCATTACTGCAGGATGAGACCAGAGCGGCTAAACTGAAACATTTGAAGTTGTGGCCTCTTGGAAATTTAATGTATGATGTCCTTCTGGCAGTTGTAAATTCCTGCACAAATTTACAAACTCTGACTCTTTCAAACAATAACTTGGATGACGACTTTGTACTGGCACTTTCTCAAACCTGTCAGAACCTAAGCTGCTTGGATCTGAATGGTCACTGTCCAGGTGTTTCTGAAGATGCTTTATGCAAATTAGCAATGAACTGTCCACTGAGTCATGCTCGTTTTCCAAGAATGGTACACATCACAGATAAATTGGTAAAAACAATGGCTTATCATTGTCCATGCTTGGAGTTTGTGAGATTTTCTGGACAAGCTGGAATTTCTCATGCAACCATCAAAATGTTGAGAGTAAATTGCATCAAGAGAATCTACATAGCATACCATCCCAAGAATAGAGGAATTATAGAAGTAGCAAGGCCAAGGCCAAATGCAATGTAAACACGCTACGTCAGTTAGACAAAGCTGAACATATTATTATGTACAATAAATTATGGTAGATGAGTAGATCTAGTAGGGAGATGTGAACTTTACTTCTATATTGCATTTCATATATCATGCAAAAATTTCAACTATTCAGGCAACCAATATTGACCAATCAAACTAGACCTCTCAAAACTATGCGTAAGAAGTAAACTATGCATGTGCATGATGAGCGAGGTCATCTGAGGTCAAGCAGCAAACCTTCCTGTTGACATCGATATGGTAATATGTTAACTGCATGTTGTGTAATCTGGCACAGATGGTCCCAGTTTTTTTTTTATGTTTACTTTCTGAATTGGAAATAAGGAGTTATGTTATGATGATAGCCAAACAAATTATCATAAGTATTTGGCATGGCAAGCTGGATATGCTGAGAACATTCTACTTGATGTTTCATTCACCAAGAATTACACCGTACACTGTTACAACTTTAATACATGTATTAAATGTACATGTTGTCGGTATTGAAAATGTTTTCACGAAAATTGTTCATCTGAATATACCACTATGTCAATATCACAAATATTATCATTGTAAAATAATAGTACCCTTTACTGTCAAAATAAAATAATACCTTTTTAGGAAGTTAATGTTTATGTATGAAATTCATTTGCAATGTATGACATTGCTGCACACATCTATCTCATTCTCAGTGACCAACCAACTGACAATGGAATGCAGGCTATTTTTACTCTGTAAGATATATGTCTCATGATTATCTGACCATGTTATCAACACTGTATTTTAAATGAATGCTTTGAATTGCACTTAAAAAAAAGTATATGGTCATTGTGCTCCAGTTTTCTTCCCTAATTAGAAATCTACATCAACCAAATAGGTTATTGTTTATGAAATAAGAACTGAGTTGGAAAGTGAATCGAGGTAAAAGTACTGTGTACACAGCAATTTATATATTATATGTACTCTTGAAAAGGAAATGAAAGTGAATGAAGCCATCACACATGTCTTTAATAATAAGTTTTCTTAGTGTTAGTTTTGTTAGGACAACAAATGCATTTGTTTTTAGTGTCTTGTGTTTAGCTACAGTTGAAGAATGTAAGAATCGTACCAGTACAGAAACTGGGAAAAGTTTTAGCAGTCTTCACAATGTTGACCCAGTGTGATCGCGAGTGATTGAAGACTTGTGGCATTATGTTGTTTGTTGTTTTTTAAATTAATGTGCCATCACTGACACAGCAGTTATTTTTGACCAACCAAAGTGTAATGTTCCCCTATCCCTTACTGTATCATGATGACTCACAAGAAAACATGTAGCTTTCAGCACTTTGACTCACACAGCAACAACTTTTCTCTTTTAGTAGAGGATATACTTCACATGTATGTATATATTAAAGTTATATATATATATAATATGTCACAAGATGTTGACATGGTCAGTACAGTTTACATATTTACCTAGTCATCAAGTTGATCTAGGGTTGAGGAGGTTTACCTTTTATGTAAATCATTGAGTTGTTTATGTTAAATGTCAATCAGTTAGTAGGGAATTAGCATGTTAGACTAAGAGATGGCTGATTTTTGTGGTAAACAAGTCTACTATGTAATGAACAATGTAAACAGTCCATGGACAATGATCAGGATAATCCCGTCAGAGAGGAATCTGAGACTAGGCTGTCGCTGATCAGCTTACTGGAGAAATTCTGAACTCTATTCCACGATTGCAAGCTCGACATCATACATTGACTGAATTGTGTGTGAAACAGAACTTTGATGTGTGTGAACAGTCATCAACGTCATGTACGATTTATGTGTTAATTGTGTTATCTACAGCCTACAGGCAGTACTAAGTCTGCACTTCTACACAAGACAAAGAGACATACTTTTCTGTCAAACTGTGTGAGTAATTTAATTATTTGCCACAACCAGCCATGGCCATCGGTAGTTTTTAAAGTGTGGAATCTAGATTCTTAGATTTAATAATAGTTTTAGTACAAGCATGCAGTTTTACTGCACAAAGTGTTGTATTTTTATTTTATTTGGTAATAAGACCAGTTTGAGTTATAAACCTGTAACCTGTTGTGTGTGCATTCTTTCCTATTTCTCCATTCCTTATGGTCCCTACCCCATCCTGTAGTTCACAATAATTTGACTCCATCATAGTTGAAGAGTTGGAACAAGGCATGCAGTTTGCATGATTCATATTAAAGAATATCATCCTGGATTTTAATCATTTATGTTTCCTTATTGCAGTTATGGTGTCAAGTCTGTGATTATTATCAGAGAAGAATATACAAAGTAAACAAGCCATGCTGAAGAAGCTGGTAGATTTGTGCCTTGACTGCATTGGTAAGAATCTTCATGTGATAACAAACATACACAATGACTTACCAACCAAGTTAAAAGAGGTACTCATAGAAAGACTTGGTTTCCATGATAAATTTACACCTGAATATTTACCACACATAGCAGAACAATTATTTTGTGCTGCACTGAAGAAGATCAATTTCTATGAGTGTACTCAGATTGATGATGCAGTCCTACTGAAGCTAGCAGACTGCAAATGTCAGCTGCAGTCATTGTCAATTGATGGATGTCTAAATGTCACTGATCATGGTCTGCAATCTCTACTGCAGTATCAGACACAGCTCCAGACATTAGAGTTGGTTTTTCTACCTGAGGTTACAGGCTCCTGTCTGAAGGATCTCCACTCATCAGAATTCCAGCATTTGATCTTCCAGGAACAACATTCAAAACCACCAGGCATTGACAATGAAGCCTTGTGTTCTTTCATTGACAATAATAAGTCTCTGTTCTTTGTTTGCATTCACAAAGTATCATCATCAAAGCCACTAACTGAAAATCAGATTTCAAAGATTATCTCTAGCCTTGGGGAGAGACTGTTTTATTTCTACACAACAGGCAATGTTGGGATCTCAGATAGAAATTTAGCAGAGCTGGCTGAAAAATGCCCAAATCTAAGAACTTTGAAGATCAGGAAATTAGATGAATATTCATGGAGCAATGTGAGTGAGAATGGTTTGAGAAATCTGTTCAATGGTTGTAAGCATTTATCAGATCTTAATTTAAGTTATTATAATGAGTTATTTCGTATTCAACATGGCAGTTGTGCTTTTCCTGCACTTCCAAAGTCCTTAATCACCCTCACTTTAGATGGGAGTTTATCTGGTGTTGATGAAGAAGTGCTGTATGAGACCTTGACACAACTTCCACTGCTACAGAAGTTGGATACAAATCTTGATGGCATCTCAGCTGAATTGATTGACAGGATTTTGGCAAAGAATGGACGCCAGTTTAAGGATCTCAGGTTGATGTGTTCATCTGCCATATGCACTACTATGCACTCAGTCATGGCTTCAGTTGTCAAATACTGTATTAATTTGAATAGTTTAACAGTGTACACCTGTGAACACATGGATGGCAGAGTATTGTATCCATTACTGCAGGATGAGACCAGAGCGGCTAAACTGAAACATTTGAAGTTGTGGCCTCTTGGAAATTTAATGTATGATGTCCTTCTGGCAGTTGTAAATTCTTGCCTAAATTTACAGACTCTGACTCTTGCAAACCATAACTTGGATGACGACTTTGTACTGGCACTTTCTAAAAACTGTCAGAATTTAACTTGCCTGGATCTGAATGGTCAATGCCCAGATGTTTCTGAAGATGCTTTATGTAAATTAGCAATGAGATGTCCATTGAGTCGTGCTCGTTTTCCAAGAATGGTACACATCACAGATAAGTCTGTAAAAACAATGGCTTATCATTGTCCATGCTTAGAATTTATAAGGTTTTCTGGACGAGCCAGAATTTCTCCTGAAACCATCAAGATGTTGAGAGAAAATTGTATAAAGAGAGTGTACATAGCATACCATCCAAGAATAGAAGAGTAGAGAGACAGAGGAAGAGTGCAAAGAATGTCTAACATTGAACATAATGTGGTCGACCAAGTTAAACATTTTGACAAATGTACGCTGAAGGACTATACGCAATGATAGTAATCTTTTTATCTTAGTCAAAATAACTTCTGAAAGTTATTGATATGGTTGCCGGAAGCTAGGCAGTACATGGCCTTGTTATTTCAACTGTTGATACTGTCATGTAAACATTGACAGTGACTGAATGAGCCCTTGGTTGAAACATGTTTATTTCCGTAACTGTAAAAATGATTGCTAACTTCCAATGTTAAATGTTACCGGAGGATGACACAGGAGTACCCATGCATGGAAAACCTGCTTTGTTCCATAGGGTCAAACTATACGACACCCTTTTTAAATACAGACTTGATTATCAAGCCCTGCCAGCACTGGGTGGATTCCAACATGACTCCAGTGGTTAGAGGCATCAGTGCAAACTGCTGAGCAACTGACTATCTCATGGAGATCACAGCCATAGATATTATCTTACATGACCTTGTAGCACATTCAATATCAAGGTCAACATCAGAAAAAGAAAATACATGATAATGAAGAAAACAAGTCAAGTTTAAGAAAAGCTGGAGAATCATTCAATTATGTATATATACTGGTACTAGTATTTGCCATATTAAAGAACAAATCATATGATGTAGGGGGAAGCTTTCAAGGCCTACAAGGATTTATTTGATTTGAACTAAAATGACGTCACTAAAATTGCACCATCATGAATACTAGTATGTGTAAAAGTGCCAAATTTTATTCAGCAAAATAAAATCACTTTGAATTTGCCACACTGTAGGTTTTTGAACTTTTTTGTTAGAATGTGACTTCCCTTGAAAAAAGAAATACCATTACCATAGTTACAACACTGACAATACCAAAGTAATGGCAAACTGCAACGTGACATCTTTGCCATTGGGGATACTAACAAGGGTTTGACCAAACCGGCAATACCCAGGCCCAACTCTATAAAGAAAAGAAAATACACATTTGCAAACATCAGTAATCCCTGTAAATGTTGTAAGCGTGCAGAGCTCTGGCTAGAGTGTATGATTAGCCATTCAATTGTAGAGGTGGATATGTGTGTGTGTGTGTGTGTGGGGGGGGGGGGGGGGTTGAACACTAGTTTTGTGTTCATTTCCATGTGGCAAAAAGACAGAATGTAATATAATATTAAAATAACAGTCCTGGGTGATAATTTAGTTCTTGCATTCAATAATTATAATTAACGGCTCTGGACAAAGTATTGGAAAACTGCCAGTTATCAAAATAACGTACATACATAGATACCATTCAAATGTCATATAATAATAAGATTTTATTTCAATTTCATTTTCTCACATCACCAAACTCTTTCCTCGGAATAAACTACATTACATCACACTCAAGGCAAGTGGTCATTCTTTTTTTTTTACAGAAAATGGTTGAATTGTTTTATTGTTGGTATTCAGTATGACTGTAGATTATCAACAATGTGTGATATCAAAGTGTTACAGTCATTATATTCTTCAACTTCAAGATCCTTAGCTTGAGTCACATATAATTACATGATTCCCAGTGATTTTCTTTATTTGATTAAAGACTGGACTAAGACTGCAGTAGTTTTGCCGATGAGACTGAAATTTTTGTTGTCTAACATGGATAGCATTGACAAATGATAGACTGGAGGTGGTAATCTTTGCCATAAATATGACTGCACTTTTACTCAAAATACAAAATGTATGTCGTATTTCATTTCTTGTTCAAAATTTGTCTAAAAAGTAAAGTTATATTTATTCTTATTTATTATTGGCCCCTAAATTGTTGGTAAAAATGTTGTTTGCACCATCAGCAATGGAATTTACCTCAAAAGTTATTCAATCAATCCAACAATTCTCTGTTGTTGTTGTTGTTGTTGTTGTTGTTGTTCTTTCAAACAAAAGTGCATTTTTCACCCTTAAAACACTTCTGGATAATCTGGGCATAAGTACCCCCAAGGGTGTCAAAACTTCATTTTCAATGCAAAACTATAGTATTGTACTGGTATTTATGACCTTGTCTACACTTTGCAGGACCATTTCAAATTCATCTACTCCTTTCCTTTAATACATCATTTATAGATTATGTACTATTAAAGTTACACAAAGAAAATCACTGGGGAGTCAAATCTAAAACTTTTTTTTTCGTTTTTTTAAAATTGTTCATCTACCTCTACTAGGATAATAATAATGATAATGGCAACAAAAAGTACTGTGTATTCCGGCGATTAGAAGTACATTTAAGCAGCAAAACATAAACCCAGTCTAGTTTGACAGCATGACATTGACAATCATCACATAAAGGGTACAATATCTACATTGGGTCCAAAACTGAAAAAAGTTTGGACCAAGCCGTATTTGAGACATCAGATGACTCTGAAGCTAGAGCGGTTACAGCTTCACAAACATACATGGCACATGTGAATTTGAATTGAATAACCCATTGCATCTGTGCCGACAAAAATTGCAAATGCATGTGTATTAGACATTAAATGTGTATTATTTAAGTTATAACTTTTTACATAATAGCATTTGCCACAATCTTGTTAAAATGTCCATTTCATTTACATAAACAACAAAGTTATCATCATTTGTTCCTTCATTTCAGTCATTCTTAAATAAATTGACAATGTAAGATCCTGAGGGTTGTGAACAGGTAGACAACTAACAATATAGGACTAAGTTGTCTCAAGACCTTTCCATAAAGTGCACCCTCTAGTGGTATGTATGATGTGAGCATTGAAATCAATATAGTTTTGTGTTTATCACCAATTGCCAATGACATGGAGTACTGTATTCAATAATGTTCTTTTGAAGCATGCCGCAAACTGTGTCTTTACCCATATTGTTTCATCCAATCATAAAATTACTTTATTTTACACTGAGGGTGTGATTTAATGAAAAAGTCTGTTACTTCAGCTGGTTTTAGCATTGACTTATTGAGGAGATATTCATCAAGAAAATCCTTCATATACCTCCATTTTCCCCCTCTATTTTATAAGTCGACAGTCCCAAACTGAAAATGTAAGGGGTTGATTAGATGAAAGGATTAAGTTATCCCCCCACCATGCACCACACCTCAAATTGATCTGGAAGAATTTAACATAGAGAGTTCTGGGCATAAAAGTCCAGCAGGTCACAGGTCATAGGTCAGGGATATAAACTGACATTCTTCGGAATGTTGAAGCACTTCTTTAGACATATTAGTCTTTATACCTAACAGTTGTTGGGTTTCAGTCAACTTAAAATTGTTCACAGTTCAATTTGAAAAAGTGTTGTTGTTGTTGTTGTTGTTCACAACCCCCGGCATCAGTACTGCTTTAAATTACATTACACCACTAGTAAACAATAAAAAAACAAACACCTACATTCAAGTAAACTAAACATGTCTTCCAAGTTGACAATATTCCATGTGAAAAATGAAATCGTCTGTATAAAACGGAAGAAACATGCTTTGTCAGACTGGAAATACATATCTACAGAGCTAGCTAGCTTTATATATAGTACATGGCTACAAATAACACAAAAGATACAATCACTAGACAGTATATAGAAATATACAAAAAAAAATTAAATTCAACAAACATACATGACAAACAAGAAATACCAAAAATATCCACAAGTGTATTATTGAAAACGAAACCTTTTCATACAGGTTAAGTAAATCAATCATTTTAAACATTTTTTTTTTTTTTGGCTCTTTTTCATAGGAATTACCTAAGTTGGCACTATTTCAATTTTTTTTTCATTTCTAGGACACATCAAAAGCAGTAAGAGATGAAAAAAGAATTTGGCAATATGGAGCCCAGTTATCTAAATGAGTCAAGAGAAAAAAACATCTAGTCAGTGTTTTAAAAAGATTCAAACTTTTATATCAAATACAATTTCATTTAAAAATAAATATGTGAGATTTTCAATTCTCCCATTCTTTTTAATATTTCAATGTTTGTTCTTTTTCCCCCCATGAAATTGTAATATTTGGCATTAAGTGACTTTTTTTGAAATATTTATAATTATATATAAATGGAATTACGAGTTAAAAGCTATTCACAAGACTTCCTGAAGCTCATGAAGGATTCAGAAATTTTAGTCATTGCCACTTGGTGGGTTTTGAGTTAATATATAGATTCCATTTAATGCACAAATTAAAATACATTTCATATTATTTGCTTGATGTTCTTGCAGTATCTTCTGTAGAATATTGTAATTTTGCACTGAATTTTATTTATGTATTTATTTTTTTACCGTTTTCCTGGCACTTTCAGTAATATACCTTTACAAGTGTCTCCTTTATTATTTTTTTCTAACATTCATACTTCTAGCGATGAAAGTGACGGCAACCAAAGCTGCCATCATAACTGGTCTTTTTTTCTCAGCATTAAAACTAAATTCCCAATAAAATGAAATACCCTATAAAACCACAAGTATGTTTTGTTTGCACTTTTTTCTTCATAGTGTAAATTTTTGGAACTTTTTTTTAAGCCATACTCTAGAAATTGGTCATCTGCATTCTAGAAATGCAACTCAATACAGTACTGAAAATGTAACATTGCTGTGCCAAAGAGAGGGTTTTGATAGGTTACATGATCCAACTTGAGATACTATCTTTTAAAGTCTGCTTCCATAAAACTCATCTAGTATTACATTCATATCAACTCAAAATGTTGTTCCTTTATAATCTGGAATCATATTTCGTAGTAGTTCCAAACTCGGAGTGTACATAATTTACCCACTATATTTCAACCAAATCACTCAGCCTTCTTCAACTGTCACTGTTACTGTGACTGGGTGATGGAAATACTGGTACAGTGGTAGTAGTATACAAAACACTCCTGCTGTCAAATGACAAGTGTAGAGCGTTATAAAACAACAGTGAAAGAATGCCAAGTGATTTAGCTGAAATAATTAACCCAGTATTTCTGAGTTTGGTAATACTACAAAAATGTATTCGTATCAGTTTGTGCTTTGAAGTGAGAATTTAGAGTTGACAAGTTAAAATATCCTGATGCTAGCCAAAGTGTTTTGGGTGCACACAAAAAATGACTTCATCTCATCAACCATTTTAGTTTACATAACTACAATGCTACAGATTGCCTGGTGATAAGAATTAAGTTTCAGTAAGTAGAATAAATAAATAAATGTGTCAGTATTTCTTCTCAAGAAACAAAAAATAACACAGAAATATTTCGAGATCTGGACTATGACACTATGATATCATGTGCTTTCATTTTTTAGAACTGGCTTGCTACCAAATTCAGCAAATACAAGTCTGTTGTAAGGTGATGTTTGTGGACTGAGTTGCTTTCAGTGTCCAACAATAAATGCGTGTGTAGTGTGTGTGTGTGTGTGTGTGTTGTACAGTTATGTCAACGTGTGTGTGTGTGTGTGTGTGTGTGTGTTTATGGTATATGGTGCACAGATATGTTGACATTGTTTGTGGTTGTGTGTTTCTCTTCACTGTCAAGTTCTTGATCAGCAGATTATCTGTTCATTTGCCTTAACCATGATAAATACCTTCAGTCTCTTGGACTCTGACATAATAAGAAATCTGCTACCCTCGGAAGACACACATAAGAGAACATTGTAAAACAAAACAAAATTGCCACAGGAATTATTACCAACTGCAGCTTTGCATGATAGTACCTAGTTTAATATTGCTTTTCAATACACAAAGACAACAAGTTATTCATCTTATCTTGCTGAGATAATGCCGACAGTTAAAATAATCACCTGGTCACCTAGACACTTGCATTGAAGTATTAAAAATGAATGCATGTGATGTGTGTGATGATGTTAAGAAACTTTAAAATTTTCACACATTGGTACAAAATCTGCAGTCAGACATTTACAAAATACAATATCTATCCCAGTATGTGCCCCCCCCCCCCCCCCCGATGATTGTTTTACTGCAGTGATTATGTCCTTACTATGGCAGGCGCCCTCTATCAACACAGTAAGGCAGTGACATGGCCAAATGACAGCACACTCTAGCAGGTGAAGTGAGACAGAGAATCTCAAATGAACAGTTAATTGCGACAGTTCAATATTTCCTCCACCACTTCACTCTGCCACTAGATGGCACTATCTATTTAAAAGATAGATTTCAAAATGAGGTATGAACAACTGAACACTAGCCTGCATGTCAAGAAAAGTACGGCACAGTACAGTTTACATATATACATTGATTGTTGCTATGGTGACCAGTAGCAGAACAATGTAAAAGGAGTGTTTCAGGTATTCTTAGTAATAGGTGGACTTTTTTTCAGAGTGGAATAAAAAGATTAAAAAACCAATATCAGGTTAACAACAGCGTCAGTACATGTACATGAGTTGTAAAAAACACAAACCCATTTAAAATGAATAAAAATAAGCAGTACAATATAAATTTTGATTCAAATTTGCATATTGAAAATACAATAATACTGAGTAAATAGTAGATCACAGCATCTCTTCATTTACTCAAAAACTAAAACTTTAAACCCCAAAGTGTGAAATCTTTGGCTGATTTATATCCATTCCATCTGAAAAAATGGCTTTTTACAGGAGATATAAAGACTTAGAAAAGTGTGCCTTCTAAAGACAATAGAAACTAAAGAATAAACATTTATTGATTGGATGATAAACAGATGTTTGAAAGAGCTTAGCCAATCAACAATCTTGATGTAAAATTTTGGTGGTTTTTCATTGGCTAAAGGTATACAAATTAAAGGTTTCTATGTAAATTGTCCATTGTAAACCTCCAGTGTTGGGTGATAATTGAGTTACTGCATTTCTCTACATGTAATCCTTTGTTTGCTGCATCTTTGCTATCAATACACAAATCTGAACCTCTGAATCTCATCTGACGGTTGTTTGAAGTTTGTTCCCATTTCTGAAACAAAAAGCAATGCAGAAAGAAAGATGTACCATCATCACAGTATATCATTATGTAATGTCCAAAGTTTTGGTAGAAATTCCATGGAAACTGGTAATATTCGAATGCAGTCGAAATGTGATATTGGAGCTGATGATGTGACTTTGAGAGACACTATGAAAACTCATGACACGCGAGTTCAAGTGTAGCGTACTCAGGGGGTATTTGTATGAGTCTTGCAGTGTCCTCTGTGTTCGTATTTTCACGAACGTAATGAGTGAAAATGCAGCAGAAAACACCGCACGCACGTGTGCAAATACCCCAGAGTACCCACACTGGAACTCATGTGGTATGGGGGTTCTCTTATTATTACATATGTTTTATCTGAAACGGCAAATTTCCGTCAAAATCACGTGATTTTGTGTGTAGCGAACGATCACGTCCTCATTTGCATGTCATTTGCCTGCAGGTATGCAATAATGTTTTCGGTATTGCACTGCAGTGCAAATACCACTAGTAGTACATTTTGTATTTGCGCGCACCAGCGTAAGTACTCTGTGGTACATATGTAATAATGATGATACCTCCCAGCACACAAGAGTTTGGAACAAGATTTTAAAGGCTGTTTCATCAGAGAGGGAACACTGAATTTAAAAAGGTAAAATGGCGTGAAAGCAAAAGACAGTAATATGACAAGGAGTTAAGTACACATAGTTAAATGATACTGAAAGGTGTATAGTAACCGAGTACATGTAACTACTGTAACCTTCTTCTTTCCACTAACGAGTGAGGATCAATAATTCAATGTAGTAGGATAAAAAACTAAATTATTATAGTTAGGTCTAAGACCCCCCCCCCCCCCCCCCTTAACTAAATTGGCCAAAATTGAAAACTGCAAATCAATTTCAAATGTGTGGTAGTAGTAGTATGTAGTGCTATGAATACAAAATCAGTTAGTGAGGAAGAATAGCTCTTAGTGCCATGTATTTACTATGATGAAAATCCTTCCATTTCTCAATTTGACGACATTTTTTACAAATATTTTGTATTTAGTGATACAAAACTGACCTACTAAAAGTAAAATTGTTTCTGTAAGATGACAACTAAAACGGTTCAAACAACCCCCCCCCACCCCAAAAGTAAAAAGAATTTAGTTTTTTTAATCCTATATTGAACTATTGATCTTGCCCCCCCCCCCCCCCAATCAGAATTAGAAAACAAGTTTGAAAACGTAGATGAGTTTATGAATTGTGTTTATACCTGATTAGGATTGACATCACTGCAACCATGCAGTTTAATAACTCCACCAGAATTATGGTCCATCAGAGTCAAACACAGATCCTGATGTCGGATGGCCTTGTCTTTTGTCAAAGCAAATTCCTATGGTGGAAAAAAGTACAGATATGATTATTGTGAAATGAATGCCATCATGTTCACACATAAATTTATACATGTATAGACAAACTACCTCTAAAGATCAACATATCATCTGATTTATACATTGCTCATTGGTTTGAAGGCATAGATGTACGTGTCTCTAGGTACATATCTAATCAAGAATGACATGGACATGGTAAAGTCAACCAACACAGAAAATTATGGTACAAAATACAAATGAAATACATCATGTATCAAAAAAGTCATAAGGGAGAGACAGAGAGAGACAGAAACAGAGATAGAGACAGAGAGACAGACAGAGAGACAGAGAGAGAGAGAGAGACAGTGCGAGGAAGATACAGAGAGAAAGACAATTGGAAAGACAGAGAGGAGAGGCAAAGAGCCACAGAAACAGTAAGGCAGAACAGTTCATGTTCTACACTCTGTGGACAGAGTTCTAACTTCTATTTTCTGTGAAAAGCAGAATACATATTATAATTTCCATCATAGACATTATTATAATATATGGCAAGTGTTACATTACTCTTTTCATTACCTGGTTGCCGCCAGTGTTGTGGCATTCATAGACTCCTAGAGTGCCATCTGTGAAATGTCCCAGTGTATCCATACACATATGACCTTGCTGTAAAGCACCAAACGCAACGTCTTTTTTATCTGGCACCCTGTAAATAATGTGATAAATTTATGTCAATCCAAAAATCATCGCTATCCTTTAAGTAACGATTTAGGTTCACAGATTACATTAACATCAATCTGAAATCACTCCTGATACATTAAAGTATACCCTGTGAAAAAATCATGGATTTTTATGAGTATTCACTAGAAAAGTTAGAGTACAGCTCTTTGAACGTGTAGACTTCATGTATATATACATATGATAGAAGCAGAGAATATTTAAATATATCTGTGGATTTAACACACTTTTCCTACACTTTAGTAAAATCTGAGAAAATTGTTCTCAACCTTTTTTGGAAATTAGCTCTTTCTTTTCACTGGTATTGAGGTAAAGTTCATGTGAATTGCACCCTCTAGTGGCAGACTATTACAAAGATGTGAATGACTCAAAATACATCAAATGAAGATAGTTTGTCGCTAAAAGTTGGTGAAAAAAAATCAACATTAGCTACTTCTCTTGTCCCCCTACCTAATTTTACAAAATATACCATGTATTATTCATTTCTGGTTGTAAATAATCAAAAAAATGTGTTGAACAATATTGTTTGAGGGCGCTGTTGACTAAATATTGTACATATGTCTATTTGTTCATGCACTACCTCCAGAGCCAAAAACAGCATCTTTGATATTCTTTATCTTACATTTGTGGGGGTCAAATTTGATCAATTCTTTATTTTCCCCTGTAACATAAATAATCTCAGAGCTGACTACAAACCCTGATTCTTCAACAAGTCAGCAATGGTCTAGTTTTCTCACCTGAGTTCTGGATACACATTTTCAAGATACCAGCTAAACGGTTTACAATGCAAATGTTCCCGAAGCTCAACTCGACTTTGAATACTGTTGAGATCGAAAGAAAAAAAATGTATCAACACAACTGAATATACTATTGCCACCAGTGTCATTTTTGTCACAACTTAAAAGTGGCCATATGGATGAGAATTGGGCAGACCAAAACATAGACCATAAAAAAGGTGGATGGGGATGTGTCACCTTAAATAAGTCATTCTGTCATGAAAAATCCCTAAATGTGTACCCTTCTCACACAGGGCATTTATGGAGGTTACATAACAATTCATGGTTAACAAACTCAACATGACATAACTGCAAAGCACCACAAAAGCTGAAAACCCCTATCCATAGGTCCCTGCTTACCCTAAAAAGATTCTGAAATTTATCTGAGTACCCATGTTACTAAATGTGGAGAGACATAAAAATACGTAAACTGTGGTTGTTACACTATACACTCATTGTTAGCCAGTTTGAACTCATACTCATTAAATATTCAGAAACTATGATACTCCTAGACTTTCACTTCTCATGTTTCGCATGTTAAAAATATTCTACAAATCCGTCTGCTCAATATTACATTACACATCAAAGTGGAAATCACTATTAATGAATATTTCATTTGTTTTGAGATATCCGGATACATCTTACTTTCCAAATGGTACATTCTTCGCCGAAGGCACTGCTGCGTAGTAATATTTTTTGTATTCGTCCATCCATACTTCAGCAGCTCGTCTTGTGTTCCTGTGAAAAATGCAAGACACACGGAAATATTAAAAGTTGGAAAGAAATAAGCAATGGGCTAAAGCAAAACTGACATTAGTAAACTGTTAGTGAACTTCTCTACAGCTATAGTCTTGAACTACGTTCACTTCAATTCAGACACGTACAAACAAGATCATTGATTTGTCTAAACTACAGTCTACACATACATGTACAACCAAGATCATTGATTTGTCTAAAGTAGTCTACACATACACGTACAACCAAGATCATTGATTTGTCTAAAGTAGTCTACACAAACACGTACAACCAAGATCATTGATTTGTCTAAAGTAGTCTACACAAACACGTACAACCAAGATCATTGATTTGTCTAAAGTAGTCTACACAAACACGTACAACCAAGATCATTGATTTGTCTAAAGTAGTCTACACAAACACGTACAACCAAGATCATTGATTTGTCTAAAGTAGTCTACACAAACACGTACAACCAAGATCATTGATTTGTCTAAAGTAGTCTACACAAACACGTACAACCAAGATCATTGATTTGTCTAAAGTAGTCTACACAAACACGTACAACCAAGATCATTGATTTGTCTAAAGTAGTCTACACAAACACGTACAACCAAGATCATTGATTTGTCTAAAGTAGTCTACACAAACACGTACAACCAAGATCATTGATTTGTCTAAAGTAGTCTACACAAACACGTACAACCAAGATCATTGATTTGTCTAAAGTAGTCTACACAAACACGTACAACCAAGATCATTGATTTGTCTAAAGTAGTCTACACAAACACGTACAACCAAGATCATTGATTTGTCTAAAGTAGTCTACACAAACACGTACAACCAAGATCATTGATTTGTCTAAAGTAGTCTACACATACACGTACAACCAAGATCATTGATTTGTCTAAACTACAGTCTACACATACACGTACAACCAAGATCATTGATTTGTCTAAAGTAGTCTACACATACACGTACAACCAAGATCATTGATTTGTCTAAAGTAGTCTACACATACACGTACAACCAAGATCATTGATTTGTCTAAAGTACAGTCTACATGTACAACCAAGATCATTGATTTGTCTAAAGTAGTCTACACATACACGTACAACCAAGATCATTGATTTGTCTAAACTACAGTCTACATGTACAACCAAGATCATTGATTTGTCTAAACTACAGTCTACACAACATAAAATTTATAATTGAATAAGTTGTCAATTTTATGTTTTTTGGACTATGCCGATTAGTGGAAGCGTCATTGAAATTATTTGTAAACATTACATTTATCAAAATAAAAATAAATGTAACACTTTTACGCTTGGTTTTAATACATGGTAAAATTGAAATTTGAATTATGCCAAAATGTTTCTGGTATTGAAAGTGTTGTCTTGTAACCTGAGTTGATTAACATTTTTGTAAAACAATTTTGTAGTTAATCTCATGCAATTGTTACAGGCTCTGAAATAAGTGCCAAGTTCCCTATTAGAGAACTTGCAATCAAGACTGAGCATGCTCAGACACAAAGGACTGTAGGATTATCTGTAGTTATCATAACACCTAATCTGGAGCTATCGATGAAATAAACCTCCTACAAAGGTCAGGGTATCCATGACTACATTATTTGTGGTTACAAACAACATAACAATATTGTCTACAATACTGATTGATTCATATTTCCCAAGATGCAACATTCAGGCTATACAAGATGGCGGGTTTGCAAGTTCAGTATTGAGTGGAGTTTTCAAAAAGGAGTTGATTCAATTGTAATGTATGATGTTAGCAAACTGTACTTAGACACAAAAGTGATCTTGTTTGTAAAATGTATTTTAGACACAATAATAATCTTATCTGTAAGTCTTTCCATCTCATTTACAGCAAAGGCAAGCTATTTCTTTTAATGCTGACAAGTCAATTCCAATTCAGTATGAAATATCCGAGGATTATCATTCAAATTTAGTTTAAGCAATCTAATTGTTCCCTAAGTAACTAGAACTTTTATTCACAATTGATTTTATTATTTTTTTACTTATTTATGTTTCAGCCACTTCACTTCAAATTTGAATATGTTGTAAAACAAAGGGATACAATATGTCACCTTTGTGCCGGGTTTGAAAGAAATCAGATATTGAATGTCTGAGAAATGATGTATTATGGACAGACGGATGCGCACATGGACGAACAGGCTCACGGACAGAGTCCATTGTTTCTTTTTTTGGGCACTAACGAGAATATCCAATGTCTTGAATATTGTACAATTGTATTTGACTGTCAAGTGTAAGTGAGAAATCACTATTTTCAACCAAAAAAATGCAGGAGGTGAAAAATAATTTGAAAGCTGCAGAGAAATCATGCATATACTTACAGCAGAAACCGAATAGACTCAATATGTAATTTTAATACTAGCCTTAATACTTCCGTTGTAACTACATTGTAATAGGAGAAGATAACACCTGTGTGATGTATAAATGATGTCATGATAACACTTTCAACTATGTAACATTACGTTTCGCATTCCCAAAGGACACAGCTGATCACAGTATCAGATATCGCTCTAAGAAAGGATAAGCACCAAGGCAGCACGTTCACACTATTGGATGTGATATCAAATTTGACTAAAGGGTCCTTCAAATATAATCCACAAGTTGTTACCCGTAACAACTGAAATACATACTTCCCCCCCCCCCAAAAAAAAAAAAAAAGTGGTGAAAGATTTTAAAAGACTAAGTTGTGAATTTGTGATGAGTTTTGCCATAAACCGAACTGTAGACTATTGCATCAACAGAGGAATACTGATTATAAACTGAAAAGTGTTCAAAGTCTGCCACTGCGGCAGAACAGTTTAGATTAGGATTAAAACTTGGGAATGAAAAAGTTGTCTGGCAGAGTTATAGAAAAAAGTTGGTCTTGAAAAAAAGAATTATCCTATTGTACAGACATAGCTTCTTTAGAGGTATATCTGAGTCTACACAATGCACTAGAGATGGTCAAACTGAAAGGTCAGGATTTCATTCCCAGGTTCTTACATTAGTATTCTCTTATCATAGAGTCTTGACGATTATAGAAAATAGTTCTTTTGTTGCTGGCCAACTTTTTCTATAGCTCTGCTAGAAAACTGTCTTTCACACCTTAATCTGGGCTTTAAAATGTGTATGGAGAGTCTTGGCAACTCACATAATAGCTGAATACACATTGAGAGCTGTGCCACTTCTTAAGACATGATTCACCATGTGAAAGTAGGAATAAACTTACGTAATGTTTCTAGATTACAGCGGATTTCAAAATACCGTTTAGTGGCTGTTTAATACAACCATACAGAAATCAACAAGAAACTGCAAATCCTAGATTTTAATAGCAAGATGGCAATTTATTTAGTCTGAATGAAATAAACCATTTCAATGTACTTCAACAAGACACAGACATGCAAACACCAATGTTTTGACATCTGCTCTTGATGTCTGCATGGTGGCACGTCAGCTCATATCATTTAGGCAATATGTTGCAAAACACTGTATTCATTCAATCTTGCTATCTTTAAGTGTAGCATGTGCACATTTCTTATTGGTTTCTGCATGTTGCATCAAAGAGAGACGGTGAACAGTAACTTGAAATCCGCTGTAAAACAAAGTAACCATTACAACTACTCAAGTTAGAGACTTGATTCAACTTAGCTTATACACAATCTAACCATATTTTATAAGCTATTTTTCATTGTCATCAAACAATCACTGCATAGTTCTGACTTTCATGACAAAGATACTGCTTTTTTGAAGGCTTTCTGTAGTGTCTGACATCTTTACGATTTTAATACTTCAAGTTATGACACACCATTTATCGTAGCACACTTTCTGTTCACCTATACTCGTTAGAAACAAATAAAAGTCTTTTTTGTTTAACCCTTTACCTTGGTTCCTAGCAAATTTATGTAGTTTTACCCTGGAAACAGGTTGTCAGCCTTTCAGGGGTTTCAGGTAATCAGGTCCGTCTGCTCACATATCCCATCATGCTTTGCACCCAGACTTACAATCACATCTTTGCTCACGACGCAATTACACGAATCATACAGATTACATGTTTTATTAACAATCTTTTCACACCCTGCCAGACTTCTCACTTCCTTTGTATCAATCATATATCATTTCATTTCACATTTTTTCTATGTAATGTGATGAATTGCACATCTGCTCACACCTTCTGGGATCGTTTTCCTTAGATTACGTTCCCAATTCATGTTTTCAATTTCACCTTGTAGAATACAAAAGTTCGTCTTTCATTTCTCTTTGTAAAAACAACACCTCATGGGATCTATAGTGAAGTACTATCCTATTAATACAATTCTATTTTCCGACCTAAGGCAAAATACAAAATTAAAATATTGTGTTTCCGATCACCTAACAGTCCTGAGTTAAAGTCGCCAACCCAAAACACTTTTTAAATGTAAAATGGTAAAATTATGACAATTTACTTCTATTTCGCTGTACATTTTCTTGCCTAAGTATCTTTGGTTACTTTTTAAATCACACTCAGAGAGAAACGATGTCATTTCAGCCTATAACAGCACAGTCTGCATATTGTGTTTGTCTACTTCTGAATCGCATAATTGTCTTCATTTACTTCTTTTACACCTCATCAGCTGTTATGGAAGTATTGTGACCAACGAGTATCTTGTCTTTGGGTCAAAGTAATTTAACAAAAATAAAATGTAAACTAAAATAAAATCCCGACCTACCTACCCTATTTCTCAAATCTTGTTCTCAGAAACAATTTTTTTTCTATTTTTGCCTTTAGACTTTACCTCTACTGTTGGCATAGTCAGCACTACTCGGAGATTTCTGCACAAATGATTAAAGTTGGTTTTGATCTTCTGAACAGTAAGCTGCCTTACAATTTGCTTGCTTATTTTTACTCAAAATTTTGATGTTGTTTTCAGAGATTTTGTATAACACTGTTAGATTTCAAATTTCCAACTAAACACATGGACAAAAATTTTAGTTCAATGTCAAATTTTTGGTATCAGATATTTTGCATAGAAGTGTATTTTTTTAGTTCACAACTAACACAGCTATAATCCTTAAACTGTTTTGAAAACTTACACATTTTTTTTTTTAATTCTATGTCTGACATTCCGCATTCTTTTTTTCAGACATTTTGCTTAAAACTACTATTTCTCAGTTCAAACTAAACCTTCAGCTGTCTTGACAACTATCAAATTTCTCTAATATCACATATCTGATATTTTGGTCTGTATGATCCGACATGTCGTGCCAAATCATCAGAAGTCTAAGCATATCTTGCGGTCTAGTCTCATATTTTGCTTCCTTTTTCCTATTTTCAAAGATTTTTTGCATAAAAAGTGTCATTTTCTTAGCTTCCCAAAAAATAAACCCTTTAGCGGTTTCAAAAATTGCAGTAAAATGTTCATAATTTACATCTGACATTTTCTGCTTTCTTTTCAGTTAAGCTACTATATTTTCCTGTATAATCATGAAGGCAAGCAAGTGAAACAACTTTTAGTGATTCATTAGCGGAGTATAACAACTACCTGGCATTCATTAGCCCACTTTTAATAGCTACACGGTGAAACTTCAAAAGAAACAAAGCCATAGTGATTGGCCACGTTTCTACTTTCTATCTGTCTTGATGATACAATTTGGAGAGCTGAAAATACAGCAAGGAAGACTAATATCTGCAGAGATCAAAAGTTTGCTGTTAAATTGGCTGTTATTGGCAACATTGACATTTCAGAGCCTCGGCATAACACAGGTTTCTTGCTGCGCACACTAATGGAAGTCCTCAGGAAAATTTAAATTATCGGCAAACCTCAAATATTGGCAGACGTGAATACAGATTTTTTTCAAAAAAATAAAAATCAATCTTCTTCAAAGCTTAGTGTGGGTGGGCAATGTTTTTTGTTTCAGTGTTTGTCATAACACATCTCCCATAAATTTTACCCTAAACACTTCTATTACTAATGAATTTCACTAAATGCACTGACCCTTATGGCATGATATTTTCACTTTGAACTACTGTACTGGTAACCAATCACAAAGTAAAGCTAATGGGTTATAATTTGACTACACATGCACTGACTTGTTGTCTAGTTATGATAAGTTAACATTGGTTAGTGAGTTTTTGCTAAGTTTTGACAACCTTGATAACAGATAGGGGAAATCTGGTAAAACTATCAGGTTTTGATACATTGCACCATAATGTTTTGGGTGTGAGACTCGGTAAAAATGGTGGTGAACTCAATAGATTTGACAACCTTCCTAATAATAAAATAACTGATACTCTACTTGAAACCTGCACTAGCAGCAACAGGAATGAACCTTTTGTAATACTGTGTTTAATTGGTACAATAACTTATTCATAATATCGTATACTGTGAACAGTATTGAATAACCCGTGAATAAACATATTTTTGAAGCTGTATACACGATAAATCAAATCAAATTGATTTTTAGGTCTGCACCTAAAAATCAGTGTGATCTGAATTTCAGCCTGTGTCTGTACTGCTTATTGATAATACCGACTGATTAACATGTACAGTACTAATTATTGGTACTTTATAAGCATTTTCAGTTTCTACTAGTATATTGTGGTTGTCTGATCCCGAAATGATACTCCAGTTACAACTAGTACAGTTTGAACATGATGACAGATTCACACCTAGCTATCGCTCAAAATTTAAACTTGCCACTACACTACCGACAGATAACACTGACCACTAATTAACAGATGCAATGCCTTTTTGTAAGTAACTGACCAATTTCTAGTGAATATATCCCAGTTGTAGACTCTCTCACACTCAGTCCTCGGAGCTTCGCATGTTGCTAAAACTTGGGTTGTTTTGTGTCTATTGATATCTACCTCGGGCTTCGCGTTAACACAGAGTGTCGCACTAACACGTCAATGAAAGGTTAGCCCTATGTGATCTATTAGGGTGCACTGTACAGGGATATTCGAGTACAATTATGCAGTAGATATCAGTACATACAAAACAACTCAAGTTTTAGCCACATGTGTAGCTCCGAGGACTGTGAGAGAGTCAGTTGCAGCTAGTGCAGGTTTAAGGAAATCTGATGAAAGATACAAATTAAGTTGTTCAAACTGAATAAATTAATTCACATTCTATGACAATACCTTGCAAAGACATTTCCACTGCCTCCAGGGAATGTATAAGGGTGTTGTTTTCGGAAAACATGTCCAACACGGCTACATGGTATAATTTCAAGTGTACCTCCACACTGCCACACTCTAAAAGAAATTTCTGCAAACAATAAACATAAACTAGTTATATTTGGCTGATCCGATGATGCTAAAGACAAAATCTAGTAAGAGTTTTTGGAACCTTCAGTGTTGAGTTTTCTTGAGACCATCCCGTTTTCATTTTTGATGTATGTTATATTACGGTGAACTCTAAAAGATCTTTGATATACACTAAATATTGGAAAGCTAATACTAATCAGTTTGTGGATGACTCACAATAGAAAAGGGGGTTCGGAAAACAACAGTAATAGAAATGACAATACAAGCAAGTAGTAGAATACACTGGAACTCTGTTCTTTATATGCACGCACATTTCAACTTGTAACTGAAACTTACATCACACAAGAATTCACGCACATTCCAACTTGTAAATGAAACTTACATCACACAATAAATTTTGATTTGATCCTCTGCCTTATCGCCGGGCTGCATGCTGATTGGTTGATTATGTATGACGTATGACTATATAATGAGTTCATCAGAAACGGCAACAATGTTAACAACAACAACGTTGAACACAAAATATGAATCAATAAATGTAATTCACGACAAAGTTTGAGCTAAAGTAAAAATCATTCCTATTCACGATGGACCAAAATCACATGACACCCATGTGACTTCCAACTGACAAATCATATCCAATGATAATAAGAGGTAGCACACAGTAAATATTGATCATGTGATACCCATGTGACATTTCTTTAAACCTATCATATCATACCATCAAATTCACATCTCCTCCCTTGTGCATTGTTTTATAGTTAGATCAAAAAAGACCTGCTAACTTTTTATTGGCTGTGAGGTCAACTTTACTTGACACACCAAACACCTTACCTAAATTTTCTCCACCCCAAACATCCATCATCATATCATATTTTCCTAGCTCATCAAACCAAGGTTTTGAAATTGTAAATAGACCTCCAGCAATCATCGGTGTCCTGGGGAATAAAGAAAGATAATTCAGATTTTAGAAGATAATATGAAATATGAAACAACTATGGATACTAGAGACAAAATGTATCATAGGGAAGTGTATAATGTATATCCTACATGTATACCATACATTGTCTATTTAAAGCTGTACTACCATCAACACACTTTTTGAAAGTTTTTATATATATATATATATAATGACTTACTTCTAATATCAGATACCCTTAATAGTATTGAATCAACCAACCACCCCAACCCCACCCCCACCCCCACCGCCACCCCCACCCCCATCCCCACCCCCACCCCCATCCCCACCCCCACCGCCACCCCCATCCCCACCCCAACATGGTCGTGATTGGATTTTAGAGAGGCTCCATGATTGGTGAAAATGAATTTCTGGGTCCCCAAAGCCTGGGGCCAAGAAATGCAGCTAAGATAATACCAGTCACCTCAATTTTGTCCCCCTTTCAATAAATGCTGTTTATCACATATATATATACATATATATATAAAATATTTTGATCTAAATGTTAACTATGGTGAAGACATTGAAAGTACGGTGCATGACAGTGTATCAATGTAGGTAGGTCCGCACCCTATTAGTAAACAGATTGACATAATAGAGAAGCTAACTGATTTAAGTTGTTTACACCTGAAACCAAAAATGAAATGTTATATTTACTTAAAGTATCAATTAATACAATACAAAGTAGTAGACTATGTTTACATACTTCCCCAATTGTACATCTACAGTACATGTACATGCATGCACACAATACGTATACAAACTCACACTATTCAATTCATACATACAAAAGTAATCTAACAGGTATACTGTGAAGAAAACTCAGCTACTGGATTTATTTACACTTTTACCCTTTTGTCTTTTTCATTTTGTATTTTGTTTTCAAAAACGTATTCTTCACTTGTAGTCAATTTACATATAAGAGCGTTTGACAACATGTGTTTTTTTTTACATTGTACAAATCAGTTGGCATATTAAGCTGTCACACTCAATGTGAACACTTCTATTAGTCTACACAGACTAATATGTTAGTACAATGTACTACAAAAAAATCATCAATTCTACAAAAAATGAAATTTGTTTCAATATGTCTAAATATTTACTTTAATGCTACTGAAACTGTTATAAATATTGCAAATATTCATAGTGTTTGTGGCAATCTTGTGATCACAGTAATCGACACACACACATAAAAATATATACCACTCGATACACTATTATTTCCTGTTATTTCTGACCAGTAAAGTAATAACTGTTCCCCCTATTCCGGCATAAAAGTTGCTATACATGAAAACTGTCCAACTACGGATATTTTAAGAATACTTAAGTCATTGAGGAAATCATTAATTTTGCACATGTGTCATGTTCTTGACAATACAAGGCTGTTTGTGACAGGGTAAAGAGGAAATTAAACTACTAAAGTCAAAGAGTGAGTTATGCTGGCAGGTGTACTGGTATAATACACGTGAACAAACACAACTATATACTAACAATCAGTGATGTGGCATATCTTTACTGACTGTACACTATTAGGGGGAACTCTAGGCTCCTACAGATTTTATAAAGACTTGTGTATAAATTTATCTTTTTTTTTTAACAAAATAGATAACTTTAGAAACATTAATAAATCTATATATCTAATATATCCAAAACACATGTATGCTTTAATACTCGGGATATTTACCCAAGTGCGTGCAGTGTTCTCTGCGACTGCATGCAAGTGAAAGTAAATGTTATTGCTAAGGTTTGGGAAACACCAGTAACACTGTAACAGAATGGGGGTTGAAAGTTGCATAGTTTCCCATATACAATCTACCATAATTTTGTTTGGGAACCTTAGGAAACCCGGTACTTACTACCCTGAACAAAAACACTGGAAAATGCAGTAGAAAACACTACCGGAGTTTTCCGAAAACTAGCCCTGGGCCACTATTCGGGCACAACTTTTGTGTGTGGATGTTTAGTAGCCATTCAGAAACAAATGACTCGAACCTACCAAGTGCAGATTCAAAGCAGGCCACACTAACCATTTGACCATCTTGATTCACAAGCTAAAAACGGTTCAGACATTTTCTGAGAAGTCGGAAGTCAGAAAATGTGAATTGGAATCATTTCTCGGTACCTGCAATAGCATTTTACCTCATGCTAGACGGTCAAAATAGAACAAGAAGGTCGACTAATTTTCATGTGAAGCGTGTTGAGTAGAAGTTATGGTGTCGACCATGAAATCGAACGTTCATTAATTTTTTGATGTGCCCAGGCAGTAATATTCTAATTCAGGTGCCGAGAATTGCAACCAGAAAAGAAATGAAAAGAAATTGGGATACAAGATGGACAGATGCATGGACATAGTCCCCCCAGTGGGAGACTAAAAAACACAAACATATAGATATAACCACTTTCATTGCTACATACAGCTAGCCTGCTTCACTGCAGCTATGGTACCTAAAATAATCAAATTTCTCTCTTCTTTTTTTTTTTTACAAAATGTCGTGTGCAAAAAAAGGAAAACAGGAGTAAATGAAAAGCCGACAACAGTTGCAGTTATGCATGTATGCATGTTGTTTGATTCAACACATTCACTGCCTTAAGCCAATGGTATTACTTTACATCAACACATCAGATTATCAGGGACTAGGTTGATAAACTGATCAGAAGTTTTTATTCTTCCCATCAATTATTTACAAAACACTATGGAAACCAGAAATGACAATATAATATCTATGCAGTATTCATCCCTGGTAGTCACTAGTGTCAGATATCATCAGATGTGATCAGTCAGCTCATTGCCACTCTGTCAGTTTTTGCAGCGTTATGCAGACAGTAGGTAGACAGAGATTTGAACACTGATAAGGCAGAAGAAAACACTTACAAAAAACGATGGCTTCATCATGATGATTTACAATTCTGTTAAAGCTTAACAAATTTGTTTTGAAACATGAGTTTGTTGAAGTAAGCTCAATAGTCAGTAAGCTCAATAATCAGAGAGACAGAGAGAGAGAGAGAGAGCGTGCATGTGTGTCACTGTCTGTCTCTACATGTATGTGTATGTTTGTAAACCTTTATGTGTGCATCTGTGTATGAACCGGTGATAAAGATGGACAGATACATGAGAAAGACACAGACAATGAAAGGGACAGACAAATGGACAGAGAGACATGGACAGACAAATAGACAGAGACATGGACAGACAAATGGGCAGAGAGACACATGGACAGACAAATGGAGAGAGAGAGAGAGAGAAGAGAGAGAGAGAGAGAGAGAGAGAGAGAGAGAGAGAGAGAGAGAGAGAGAGAGAGAGAGAGAGAGAGAGAGAGAAACAGGGACAGACAAATGGACAGAGAGACAATGACAGAAATAAAGACATAATGATAAAGCTATAAATAGTGTGTATGTGTCATTGATATGTTTCTCATACCATACTTCTAAAAGTATATTGGATTTCAAAAGGACCGGGCTAATAAATTCAATGATATTTACATGTGTTTGTCAAGTTTAATAAGCTTTGTAAAACATGAGTCCTTTTACAGTGTTTGTTGTACAAATATCTACCCATGTCATTCATGTAATATTAGTCAAATTACTGGTAGTGCAAACTATAATTGAGTCATTTGGAATTTACATTAGATAAATTTACAAAGTTCAGTCAGTCAACAAAATACGGTTTACACATCTTAAAGGACACGAATACCAAAAAAAAATATGTCACCATTAAATAATGTCCAATATTTATCCAAAACCTTAGAAGGTGATTGAATGATGTTTTCGTGAGTTTTGTGTTATCATATCGTGCAAATTTGGAGACTGTTAATTATGTTGAGTTGTTCAAACCTGTTAGGCTAATTAGTATGGCATGACACACATTGTATCATGCAGGCTAATAAATTTGTTATTTTATACATAATCCTATGAAATCAATGTTAGTTTTTATGTCATAATGAGTATTATTCCGTGGAAATATGAGGCGCAGGTAAGTATTTTTAGTCTGTGGAATCATACATTCATTATATAGTTTATCACATAATTAACACAATCCATATATTTTTTCTACAATTTTGAATCAAATTTTAAGAATACTGTAACATTTCATTGCACTATATTCTCCATCACGTATCAAAACTGGTATTCGACAGCTTTGCAAATTACGTAATCGCATGATAATCCTTCATCACCTTTCAGAAGGTCAAGCTTACGATCAATGGGTCAGACTGTACTGTGGTTTCTCAGCCAAAATTATCAGATACAGCTTTGTGATCTAACATCAATTTAGTTTTAAAATGTAAATAAAACTTGTCTGAATATGACAACATTTTTTTTTGTCATTTTAATACATTCATCACAATCTCAGATTTGGCACTTCAGAGCTCAAGCTCAACGGAAGTAAGCTACCGCAGTACCAACTGCTATATACACAAATCAGCAATGATGGGTATTTTGATGATACAATTAAATACACATTAAAGTGCCTTGACATCAGACACATACCATCAAAGGATAAAGTAATGTGTATATTTACCAGTTTTGAAAGTACATTATGCCAAATAAAAAAAGTTGTTTGGTTCTGGTTACCCGACCCCACCTAGTTCTTCATGCTCATCCTAAAATTTGTTTACGTATTCGAGAAAAATATTAATAAAATTGCGAAAATCATGAAGTCTCGCAAGAAACAGTGAGTGCAGAAACTGACATCAACTTAAAAAGACAATATAAAACTATTCTTCCAATCTGTAATGACTGTACATCTGATGGGAAGAAATAAACAATACAGAGACCATTTGGAAAACAATGGAAAACCTGAACTAGACACTCACACATGAAAAAAAATATATAATAAAATCAAATAAAAAATATACCTACCCCACCTATTTTAAAATTGAATGTAATTGGCACCACACACTTTTTTTTTACGCTTAATTATTATGAAAAAGTGATTGTAGCATAGGATGGCAGGAACAAGTTATTCTGAACAGTTGAAAAAAAAAGTGAGGTAGATTTTTATTTGTCCTGTTTTTGAAGTATACATGTAAAACCTCATTTTTAATAGTGCACTTGCCATGAAAGCTCTTCCAGTCATATGGGTTTCACATGCACCTACAGTGTAATTCACAATAAGTATAAAACATTAGGTGTAACTATTCCATACAACAACAACACACAAGTTTAACAATATACCATGACTTTGAAGTGACTTCTAAAACTTCACTAGGTAGTACCAGTAAACACTACTGACAACACCACTAATGAGAGGCAATTTAACTCGGGGTAAAATCAATTTTCACTAAAGGTCACTTACATTGACCTTTGCTTTGTCTGATCAATTCACGGAGGCAGACAGGAAAAAATCACCCACAACCCAAAGTAATCATTCTTACCTCAACAACACTGCCTCTGCAATTTCTTTAAGAAAACTTTAAGTTCACATTAGACACTATTGAATGCTTCAATGCACGAGTTTTACATATTTTCTATGAAATGAAGTTAAATATTGACTGTTGAGCAGGATTGTAATGAGGAAAGAATTTGGGGGGAGGGGGGTGATTAAATAAAGTACAGGGAAAGTATGATATGATCCCATGTACATACTTTGATCATGATGTCGTGCCAATAATCACATACTACTGGTGTAAAGTACTACTACTGCAGATATGGTGAAGTCACACTTGTCAGTTGGTAATGCTAAGCAACAGATCACCTAAAGAAATATCTAGCTACTTGGTTGTCATGACAATGATAATGTAAGTTACTTGTGTGCTGCTATGGTAATGGTAGAATGAAGACATCTGTGCATGCAATATGATCTGAATGTTTCTCATTAGGCTCAAATACACAGTCCTTGGATTTAAAAGGTGTCATCTCTTCTAGGTAGGCTAATAAAGTTTCGGTTTTAAACACATACATGTAGATCAGACAAACTGAATTTCTGTTCTTACAATAATCGAACTTGGGAGTCCATCTTCAATAATGGGAACCAAAGGAATTGAGAGACTGAACAAATAAACCACATGTATTCAGCAAATCGTTTCTGTAAGAATGCACACACAGTTTATTGAGACATACATACTTTGTATAGAACACATCTGATTGATATCACAGCTTGTATCATGAAATCCAGCTATTTGGAACACATTCACAGCTTCAGGCTTAATATGTATATCAATTCAAACATTATATATTTTCTATAGGTAAATTTTTAAAAGCAATGAATTCATGCTGAAATTTCAAAATTTCAATATTAGTTGGTGGGGAAAGATGGACACTATGATTGTATTTCCTATGGAAAATATGACTCTGGATAAGGAAATTCAAGCAGTAATGTGAGAAAAAAACACTTTTACTTTCAGATTTTACCTTGTCTAGATATCAGCACTGTTCTTCAATTACATGTATGTCTGTCCAGTTAATGGTATTGTCAATATTTATCTATTTATTTGTCACACAATAGAGAAGACACATACAACCACAAAATAAGTACAAACAATCACCAGATACAGTACACATGACTTTGCGTTGGTGTTTCACACCAAGAAGTAGATAACCTCCTGATCTGCATACAAATATCAATATTAGGTTTGTATATTTTCACTTCATGTCAAGAGAATGTTCACATGACAATAAAGCTAGGATTTGATGAGCTACTGTTTTTTTCTTGTAAATCACTGGGTTTTTTTGTATTAAAATCAACTGATAATGAAACTGTCATGTTAGATGTAACTTTTTCATTGTGTTTAATATGTCAATTGTCATGTTTGCTGGATTCAATATCATGTCACCATACAAAGTTTTGGGCTTTACCTCGAAAATACTAGGTGAAATTTGCTTGGTGTCTTCTCTCCAAGAAGTCATGAGTCAATTTCTATTGAAATATTGGACTTTTAATTCTCTGTACCTATCATTTTACCTCATGCAAGAGGGTCAAAGACTCAAAATAGTACAAGGTGGTCAACTTTTTCTCACATCCACCTTTTCAAAATATGTGTAGCGTGTTGAGCAGAATTCATAGTGTTGACCAAGAAATCAAATGATGCACATAGGTGGTAAAATGACATTTCCGATCAACAAGAATTAGGAATTTAGCAGTTATGATTTTTTACAGCAATTCAGACAGATATGTCAATCAAAACTGGATATTATTTGGTATGTGTCTTATTTCATCCAATATTCCACTGACATTTACACAAGTACACACTGCAAATCAATGTTCACCATTTCATCTAACAAAACACCGGGATTCATCATCACAGCCTTATCGTCATGAAATGTGGTAATACGGCGGCGGTATGAAACTCAAGATTATACAGTAAAAATGCACATTTATGATGTATAGAGAAGAAATGATGAGAAAAAAAAGTATGTATGGTACTCATCTGAAAGGTATGAAATGACAGCCATGTAATCCAAACCAATAGATCTGTGACCTTTGATACAATATTACTGAAGGCATTCACACAGAGAGTGTGCCCTCTAAGCCAATTTCACGTGCCATTGACGCACACAATATCTAGTGACGCACCAAAAGTTAGGTGTTCCCCTATCTCTTACTATGTGGTGGACTCACAAGAAATGTTAGTTTTTCTCTCATTTTGGCTCACAACAACAAAATATGGCTATCATTAGAGGGAACACTGGATATACAGTAAAAACAAAACATTTGATCCAAAAGTGAAGGATTTATATTCTAAAACACCTGAACTCAGGATAAAGATTCTTCAAAAGTTATCAGTTTTTAGCTTGCTATATATTATTGCCTTAGGTGTTGATCACTTTATAGTCTTCCACTGCATACAATCTTTGTAAAAAGGTCAAGCCCCCCCCCCCCCCTCCCTCCCAATAACGATGTGATTCTCATTATTATGTTTAATAGTATACGTAAGGACAGTATTAAATGTATTTATGTTTTTATTCTGAGGGAGTGTGGCAATTCCATTTTTGTTATATCATCAAAATTTCTGATTTTCACATCATTTTGTGTAAAAATTTTCTTGGAACAAAATAAATCAGTTTATTAAACCACATATTCAAAACAGTACACAAGACATGGCAGTCGATATCCCTTTATTATGTGTGGGTGTCCCGTTTAATGAAGAAAACATATTAGGACACAATATCCGATTCGACTTTGACAGACAAATGCTGTACTGAGTGGGAGAAACATATTACATGCCTAATTTCAATAAGTTATACAACCATACAATTGGTGTCAAAAAAGGATCAATTGTGAAATACAAATATCATACTAAAACTTCTTGACATTTTGTAACAGTTGACAAAGAAGAAAAAAAAAATTAATTGGTAATCGATGATTTTTGCAGACATAATTATCCTTTTTTATAATATTTTCTTCAGGGATAATTTTAAACCTAACATTATTACTGAATAACGTGACAAATCAAATTTCTCTTTTGAGGGGCTTTTTTTTTTTGTCTGTTTACTACGTTCAATCCTAACTTCATGCCATTTTATAATCCATTATCACTGATGACATAACAGAAAGAGATTTCAGTTTGATACCCTTTACATTGTAATACAAATATATCCATTTTTTGACATCCATCTACTTTTGTTGTGATCTCCTTTTATGAATGGTTTTTGTTCAGGCCAGTAAGGACATGGAAGATATATCTATGTTCAGTTCAGTTCAGTTTGGTTGAAGGAACTAATAATCCTTTTTGAATTCTAAGCATATATGTAGCTGTCCCCCTTTGTTGTGCACCGATAATACATTCTTTATTACATTTGGATGTGTATTTTACAACTCTGCATTAAATTATTATCGTTCTTCATCTCAATTATCAATATATTAATACACAGGATGCTAGCTAAGTCCCTTAGTTTCATCCCAGAGCTATTACCTCAGCAGTTTTGAATTTATCTGACATTTTTTGAACACAATCTTAACGCATTACGGTATGTCGATATTCAGTGGTTTATGGTTGTGTGTAATAATATATTGATGTTGGAATGTCATCGACCTCAAGTGGCTATTATCAATATATAGAATGGTATTTAGGTTTAGCAAATATTGAGTTTGATGAAAGTATATGATGTAGGAAATGCTCCTGACCAAATAACAATTGGATGGAGAGGGGGAGGGGGAGGGGGAGGGGGTGGGGGAGGGGGAGGGGGAGGGAGAGATTCACATTGGACACTTTAAGTCAAGAAAGTGCAAACTCTGGGTTTAAGCCAACTCCAAAAAAAGTAAGAAAGAACAGTTTGGCCCTAGATCAGACATATAATATTTAGACAATCCATTTAATATCCATCCATCCATTCATCCATCCATCCAATAATCCAACCATCCATTCAGTACAGTAATTTGTATATCCAACTGCAGTAACTTGCATACCTGATTGCTGATATGGGGTCATTTTTCCTGGCATTTCGTTCTGTGGCTTGCATGTAATCCCACTTGAACACCAAATTCCAATCAAAGCCTCCTTTTAAGTCTGCAGAGGCAGCAACGTATTGGAAGTTATCCATGTTAATGACATCAATAATGGGACTAACGACTGCCTTGGGATTCTGTAATGTGTAAAATACAGACGCCATTTAGGCTGCATACATTTGGCTGGCGTTTGCAATCATGACAACTTCATACCTTGGGAGTTGTTCATTTCCTTACTGTTGAATCTTCATTAGTGTTCCAATCAATTACTAACCTACAATAACTAGTATTTGAAATAAGAATGAGTATGTGAAAAAAGTACACAAGGTTAGGTATGTCCAATCAAGACAATCAAAACTACTTCCTACATGTACCTTGGCAGTTGTTCATTTCCTAGAGCTGAAGATTTATTATTGTGTGACTCATCTTTGAAAAGAATTTCAAAAAAGCAGGCAATGTTATTCTTCTGACAGTATACATGCATTGGTTGCTACATATGACATACATGTACCAAGACATTAAAACTTCCTACATGAACCTTTTGGGAAGTACATTTCCAAAAGCTGACTGTACACTATTGTTCACATCAATCACTTATATTTTCTCTTTTTTTTTTAAATTAGAAAAAACAGAATAACAAGTTACTCTTTAGACCACATATATTTTTGCTAAGTATATGTACCAAACATACAACTACCATAGCTTTTCATGGCAATATGGATGTCAGTAGCAACTTTTTTTCTTCATATTTCAATTACAAAGTATCACATTATTCCATTTCTCGAAACACCTTATTTCCACCATAAATTATGTCAATTTCACAATTTCCGCAATTTAATCATTTTGGTGTATACTAAAATGTAAACTTTCAATATCACAGCATGAATGGTACATATACCATGAAACTTAATATTTTCATTGAGATATTAATGACATTACTTGATTACATTGCTTTTGCTAGAGTAATGGTTTCAAGTGTACAGTATCATTGCTGTACTGTATGTGAAGTCAGAGGGAATTGATACATAGTGCTTACAGAATCATTTACTTGTATCTAAGTATGTAACTCACTACACCCTCTGTTTATAATGGATTTCACCATACGCACGCTGCACGCCATATTGTATGTGTGTTCAAACAGAAAATATGGGAATAGTTTTTTATTGTTAACTTATCATCGGCTCTGTGATGTGCAAAACATGAATCAAACCATTCAAAATTGCACCCATTAATTTCATTTTTTTTAAAAAATTTTAATTAAATTGAAAATGTACTAGCTGCCACTGAGCATTTTCTTTTTTGAAAATGTATTGTTATATACATAACTTACTCATATATCATACACCTTGAACAATATTGAATCACCTGTGGGTGAACATATGTTTTGTAACTGTATACATGGATAAATCAAATTGATTTTTTGGGTCCATACTCAAAAATCAGCGCCCTCAATGGCGATCACGATCTACACCTGTTATTGCAATACTAATGGATAAGACCGACCACTGATTACATATACAATGTCGGATTAATAGTATTTTAACACTTTTCAGTGAATAGATTGTGGTTGTCTGATCGAAAAATGACACTGCAGTTACAAACTAGTATAGTTTTAACATGGTGACAGATTCAAAACCAAACTTTCACTCAAGATTTAAACTTGTCACTGCATCATTTACAGATAATATTGACTACTAATTAACGGATATAAAATCTTTTATTAAACTGACCAATTTTTCTGATATTTTTCTTTATTCAGAATGGAAATTACTCGTGACCATATAGGTATAGTCAACTATAGTAACAAGACCCCTTATGTCACTGAACAAAGAAAAACATGTCTGCAGAAAAAAGAAATTGCTGGAAACAATTCCCAGCATAATAAACTTAAAAAAAAATATTGGGGAATAATATCTAATTACATGTATGCAGTTGAAATAGCGGACTCATATCTTGAGCACCACAGAACCAATAACATGGATATCAAACCTATATTTTTGTTTGAATTTGGCTCCAAGTATGGTATATTATGCAACATTTTCTGTACAAGGGTAGATTATTTGAAATAAGATGCATCCCTAACACATGCACTTGAAAAGAAGCAGGTGACATTGGTGTCCTCAAAGACCTTTCCATTCAATCAATCTAATGGACATACAAAACACACAATTACCTCCTGAATGCGATCTATAAGTGGTTCTAACCAGTTCTGATTACATTCACAATGACTGTCCAGAAATGTTAAAATTGGAGCCGTGGCATAATCAGCACCTTTTATCCGTGAACGCATCAAACCTGAAAACAAGCAAAAAACACAGATGTGATACAATTTATAACTATGTCAATTTATCAAATGCAGAGTTCTTCCTGGCACTCACGTGTGACGGTACTTGGGGTATCTGCATGAGTGCTTGCAGGATTCTCTATGACCATACTTCCAGGAGCATAGCGAGTGAAAGTGCAACAAAAATCACTGCAAGCACAAGTGCAAATATCCCTGACTACCCATACTGGAACTTATGCGACATGGGGTCCTGTTAGTACTACATAATTCAAAATAGTAAGTTCCTATAAAAATGGCACTATGCAATAAAGTGCTCTAGTTGACAGTGAATGATAGCATATCATTTGCATGCAGGTACACAAAATCTTTTTCTCAGTATTGCACTGCAGTGGATATACCACTAGTATGTGTGCACACTGGTGCAAGGAATCACTGGTACATAATGTAATAATTTTCATTACTTTTTTCATCAAGATGGTGTTCAGAAATAACTAGGCTTTCTGAGTGCACTTGTTACTTTGATAAGGAGGGGCAATCACCATGACTACTAAATGCAAAATATGTATAACTGTATAATTTATAAATATCGATAAAAGACTCATTTTATGCCACAACTCCCACTCCACCCCCTCACCCCCCCCCCCACCCCCACCCAAATATAACCCCAATCAGCAAGCAATCACTGATCATTCACTTATGCATAACGCATTTGGCAATCATTCAAAATGCATGCCCACTGGGCAAATGAGCAATCTGCTTTAAACCACGCAGATGAAAAGATTTTCTTGCGACATATACTGAAGTTTTCCTGTAGGCTACCAGAGGAAATTGGGATTAGTAAAGAATTGCAGGTATATTGTTCATCTATAGGTATTGACAGTTTAATATGCATGAATGTCTTTAAGTTTCCCCAGGCATGTAAACTAAAACTTCCGCAACTTATTTCCCACTCATCAATTTGTGGGCTCAATACCATGTACAAATTGAGAAAGTAATTCGAATTCAAAGAAAATGTTGTATCCCATTCACCATGAGAAAGAAAAATGAACTGGAAAGATTGTTTTCCATGTTCCAAAACTATGTTTATGAGTATGCATTTATAACTCTAGGAAAATGTGTGCCTTTACTACCAAACCAGAGTGACTATGGAATTTCAAGTGGAATGGGCAGGATGATGTTTTCTCTGTCTTACACATTTTTTTGTTACAAATTACATTAACAAAATACAGAAACTGATAGTGCACAAGCATATAAATGATAACTTGTGTAACATTATGAGCATAAATCAACATCAATTCGGATGAAACAAGGAAGATTCAAATACAAAACTGTTTGTGTTCACAGTGAGATAAAATATAACATTTCATGTGCATGCATGTTATCAGTACCTATATTTTGTTTGTGTAATTCGTATAACACAAAGATCTGTGTGAGATGTAAAAACATTGTGTCTCCTAATTGAAAGTCTATAGTCTTTCTTGGTTTGGTAGTAAATCATCCACAGTAGTAGTTTTTGTATACATTATAAAACTGCTGGTATTCATAGTAGTACAGTGTGGCACATTGTATTTAAAACAACAGTTTTATGCAGGCTAACTCAGTAATCTATTTTTTGAGGGGGGAAAGCACTATTTTTGTAACAGCAGCTGTTTGTACGTCGTGATATCATGGTAGTGTCAGTTTTGTACACATGACATACAGAATGGTGTTTTCAGCAGTTACAGTGTGTAATATATACAAATGACTACAATATATTTTTGACACTTTGTCAATTTTCAATTGAGAAAAAAAAGCCAGTCATTCAGATTGACATCTAAATTTTACTGACTTAAGAATAGATGCCAAGAAAGTCTTGAAGTTGACTTGTTTTCACTGAAACACCAGCAAAGATACATGAAATATTACCCACAAACTTGACCTACTGTCTGGCTTGACATACTGTAATCCATAGTTTCCACTTTGGTAGAGGTGAGAAATTGACATTTACTATAGGTGAAACCCCACAATACCTTCATAATCATATAGTCCACATAGTGGTGAATTGAGGGATAAGAATATCTCTCATACTGTAATAATTTATCACAAATTTGAATATGACAGAAATCATTTACTAGGTATCATACTCACTGTCGAAAAGGCCATTAGGTGACAAATTGCCTTAGATGTCTGTACATGTATGTAAATGGATTTTAAATGGATTTCATATGTTGATAGTTTCATCAACATTCAAGTCACATTACCTTATAAATATAACTATTATAAAATAAATGTGCCATTAAACTAAATCTTGACAGGATACTTTTTTGTAAATTGTTGTTTTCCATATTACCAATGGCAACAAGCAACGACTACAGAAAGGACATTTCCATGTTTCTTTTATTTTTTGCACTGTGTAGGATGGATGGATGGATGGATGGATGGATGGATGGATGGATGGATGGATGAATAGATGGATGGATGGATGGAAGGATGGATGGGTGGTTGGTTGGTTGGATGGGTAGATGGATGGATGGACAGATGGACGGATGGATGGATGGATGGATGGATGGATGAATGAATGAATGGATGGATGAATGGATGGATGGGTGGTGGGCGGGTGGATGGGTAGATGGATGGATGGATAGACGGATTGATGGACAGACGGACTGATGGATATATACATATATACATATATACATACATATATACATATATACATATACATACATACATACATACATACATACATACATACATACATACATATATATATCGTTATATATATATATATATATATATATATATATATATATATATATATATATATATATATATATATATATATATATATATATATATATATATATATATATATATATATATATATATATATATATATATATATATCGTTACTTGATTTTCAATTGATGTTGTCATTGATGGCAAATGATCTGTTGGTTGCTGTACCTTTCAAATATTTGGTATGTTTGAAGTCAGCTGAGGCTTAACAAACACATCTATTGGCGTTTATATAAAGGCTTGCATTGCATCCTCAACTAATCTGTTCAGAATGGCATGGTTTTAATTTATTAGGATGAATGATATCACCCATAGCGGCAGGTTAACAATATGCAATGATAGGTGGTTGTGGCATGACTTTTGTCATATGGGTTGATGACTGCAGGATAAATTGATTTCCTCTGTTGATTTCACGTAGGTTGGGTTGATGGGGAAGTGGTGTCTTCTGTTAGTAAACTAGTAAAACTTGGAGCAGAATGAGATACAGGCACCTGACAGTTATCTGTTCATTGACACTGCAAACTTCTTACATGAGGTCTTTAACTGTAGGAAAAACTTTATTTACAACTGAGACCTATATGATATTTATTTATTTATGTATTTAATTTGATATTCTTTGTGTCCTATAACTATAAACCAGAGGGCTGGATGTGGCTCTCTTTTTGTAAATTTTATTTAAGTATTGTATAATTTCACATAGGACACCTTAATAAACAATAGCATAACACTGATGAGTTTATATACAGTTATGTAATATATAATATATATATTATAAATACATATATATTGAATGCTTACCTTCTCTTTTCTCATTTCTTAACACCTTCACTTTATTAATTGCTTCTAATTCTTTTCCATCTTCGGCTACAAAAAAGACAAAGTTTCATAAAAGTTATTCTTTGAAGGTCAGGTCAAAGTTTGACTCAACTCTGAAACTATTTTTCACTTTTTACTCAATGCTACAACTCAAACAGAAGGAAACGTCAGTTGACTGTTAGTATGACTTTGAGCAATATTCTAGATTTACACCAGGTCAACTAAACATCAAATAATGACATCCTGTTGAGGGTTGGGTGGGGTGGGAGTTGCTTTAAAAATGATATACACACATAAATATATACGTATGTACGTATGTAATACAATGTACATATGTACGTACGTGCACACACACACACACACACACACACACACACACACACACACACACACACACACACACACACACACACAGCCTGACATACATAAGCTCTTTGCCCTATTAAAACATACTTCTAAGACAGTGAAACTATTGACCTTACAAACTGTACATGTGGTGCAGGGGTTGAACGGTCAAATTAACCAAATGTCAAATGCTTGTTCAAACAAAATTCCTTACAGCCAAAAACCTTCCATCATCTGGGAAAGCAGTAACATACACCTAGTCATCTGATGTTGTTGATAATTTGATGGCTATATTCAAGAGAACTGGCCAGAAATAAAACAAAGTCAAGCTAACTTTGTGTTTCCAACGTGCATGTACAAAGGTAACAAGACTGACATCTTGTATGACTCAAATTCCACGTATATCTATTAAAAGAATCATTCTCTTTCCCACATTATGATAGCTTATTAATAAATGTAATATTGACAGCAGTAAGTGCATATTACCATCAATCAAGTAATAAACCACAAAATTCAATCATATCTCCATTACTGTAACTATATCATAACTTTTCATTTGTAACGTGCACTTTACAAGGATATCCTTATTCTCATCTTCAAGGCTTGATTTATAGAAATGACATTTTACAAGCAACCCCCTCAACAATAAAACTTCCACAATTTAGCTTTCTTTCAGAATAATTGATTTTCTTAAAATCATGTTACACATTGTATGCTATTAATTTTCACATCTCACAGTTTTTGCTAGAGGTGACAGAATCTACCAAGTTCCCCACGTATTTTACTGCTGTTACCAATCTTTTTTTTTATGTTGTGGGTGGTAATTTAGCACTGGCAGGTAAAATCTACCCGAGTTCCAAAGTCACCTTACCAGGGTTTCCAACATAACCAAATGTTTTTGTTATGGGCAGCATTATTTTAAAGTTGATGAAAACCTACCTAGGTTCTATCCAGTCATTCTACACTGGTTCTACACAAACGTTTTGTCAATGGTGTTTAACTTCTTGGTTCTTTAGTCACTTTTAATAGGGGTTCCAAACAAAATTATGGTAAATTTGGTAGCTTGCATTGGAAATTACATCTCTTTTTACAGACAGACAGACACACACACACAGACACACATTCAAACAGGCAGACAGGCAGACAGACAGATATATGTGTGCACGCACGCACATGCATGCACGCAAGCGCGTGCACGTGTGTGTGCACGCACACGCACACACACACACACACACACACACACACACACACACAATCCCAAGCAAAATCTAGCCAATGCCTAAGGACACTCACAGAAAACTTTCTGAGCAGAAATTGGCATCAATTATACAGGCCTTTATTTTACTAATACATGTAGTGAACTTTGGTGTCATGCAAATACACCAAATCCAAAATGGTGGTCAGAAACTTTTGATGGATTAGAGAGTTTACATAGTGACCTACTTCAAGGATTGACCTTTGCCTCATTACTGTCTGTTAGTGTTTTATCTTTGCTTCATTACTGAATGTTAGTGTTTCAAAGACAGTAGGTCAGGTCGATGCATTATCATTTCAGTGGACTTTCTACTTCATCGAAGAATTTTAGTTTACTTAAAACTTGCCATTCTAAATCATGCATTAAAAACATTTTAGAATAAGACTCGTCAGTTAGGTTTTGCCAGATTGCAAACATAGATTGTCTCCCAAAAGAGCCACATCTATAAATCGCTCTCTTTCTCTTTACGATAAGAATGTACATGTCATTAATTTTATTTTTTATTTTGTGAAAGCCATTTTAATAACAAGCTAGTTCTCCTTTTAATTGATATGAAGTAACCCAAAATAACAATGATGTATATTTACAAATGTATGTGGAATGAGTAATGTCAGAAACTGAAGAAAATGGCTTGCTGCATCTAATTATTAAAAATACATAATGCAAGTCAATATCGTAAAGTGCTATCGCATTACTAAAACCATAAACCAGGCTATGAACACAAATTTCAAAGTTCGAGTAGGATATTGCAAAATCTCTAAACTTGATTAAATTTACTGCATCGATTGAAATCCTGATGTTTTTTTTTATCAGCTCGTAATAAAATATACATTGACTAAAATTTCATGTAAGAATCATATTAAAAATACACATATACAATGCCAGGAAGCCACCAAAGGAAATACCAAAATACAGTTGTATGGCTTTGCAGCTGATAGCAATAAACTAGCAAAATGGGAAGTCACGCCATTGAAATACAGTGATGCCACTTTCAGTGTATTACAGATTTCTGTTTGGTAGTACACAACTGGTTTGTGATAATTACAGCTAACACCTTCAGCAAGAAAACACTAATCTATATATTCAACAGAGCCTTCAACTTTACAGTACATATACCTATTGGAAACTGGCACTTTTTAAATTGACTGATTGAGTGATTGATTGATTGATTGATTGAGTGGCTGGTGGGCTGATTGATTGATTGAATGTATATTGATGGAACTGAGTGTTCTTTCTTCTCTCTACACTAGTTAATCAATGCTTTCAAGTCCTTCTCAAGTAATCTTTTGAGTTCAAGTTGAAACAGTATTTGAAGAGAGAAATAGAAGCAAGCATAAACCCTCCACCAAATGAAGGGTCTCAACCAAATGGAGGGTCTCCGCCAAATGGAGGGTCTATGATGCAAGCAAGGATTATAAATAAACAGGGGATTATATACATAGACAGGTACAGTAGTCTGTACTTTAAAAGTGTCTCAAAGTCAACAATGTCAGCAAATCTCTATTCCGCCAAGTACACAGGTACATGTACATGTAATGTCTATATCATTGAAACTGACAACCCAATGTGTACGTTGTGTATGTATACTGTTGTATTTATCTCAATTGGTTCTGACAGTATGGTAATAGGATATTTACTAATGTGATGTGACAGGCATTGAGGTGCTTTATAGGCTTATTGGATTTTCTTATCAGTGCATTTCATGTTTTCCATGTGTCAGATTTTCACTTACATTCAAATATTTAAAGTTAAATGAACTTAATAACGAAAACATACCCTGAAGAATGAAGTAACGGACAGCACTGACATATTACTACTATGCAGCTAATAGGTAATGGGATCAGGTGGGAGTTGCCACTTGGTGATGTTAGACAGACAGACAGACAGACAGACAGACAGACAGACAGACAGACAGACAGACAGACAGACAGACAGATAGATAGATAGATAGATAGATAGAGAGACATGGAAATTTACTCAATTTTTCAGCTTTCTATGTATATAAATAACACAGTGCCGATCACACAATGAACCATAGACCCTACACATTTTTTATTTCTCTTGCAAGACTAATCTTCAATCTTCACCAAGACAATTTTTTTGATGACAAAACAAAATGAATAGATGTATTATGATTGTGTAACTGCATGATTTAGTAGGGGATTTTTATTTGATATTTGAAATGTTCATTATAGCTAACCATATCATACCATGCACAAGCCAAGTTGAACAAAAAATATGAAATATATATACTCGCTTTACGTCATGACAACACGCGTCTATGTAACTAGTTCTGCTGTGTTCGAAATATGAGTCAAAATGTTTAAAATTGCATATTACTTTCCCTGATTTCTCTTTGGTATTACTGGTGCTAGAATAATTATGTTATTCTCTAATATTTATCTTCATTAATATAAGCTGGAATGTGAATAATATAAATCATCCAGAGACTCGTAGTGACAAAGCCCCCTTAGGTCATTTGTATTTTCCATGGCTGAACGAAGAAAAACATTGGGGAATAACATCTAATTGTTACCTAAATATGGTTATCAACAACCCAAATATGGTTATCAACAACCCACATATGGTTATCAATAACCCAAATATGGTTATCAACAACCCAAATACGGTTATCAACATCCCAAATATGGTTATCAACATCCCAAATATGGTTATCAACAACCCAAATGTGGTTATCTATAACCCAAATATGGTTATCAACAACCCAAATACGGTTATGAACAACACAAATATGGTTATCAACAACCCAAATATGGTTATCAACAACCCAAATATAGTTATCAATAACCCAAATATTAAAAGTTGGGTTATTTCAACAATTGTTGCTGTTAATAGATGGAATACACATCTACACTTGGTTAGCTACTATTTGACTTCTATAATAATTAGATATTATTCCCAATATTTTTCTTCGTTCAAACAAGGAAAATACAAGTGACCTAAGGGGCCTTGTGACTACAAGTTGCTAGTAGTGACAAACCCCCTAGGTCATGAGTATTTTGCAGCTGAATGGAGAAAAATTTTGGGAAATAATATAATAATACCTCCTCCAGCATAGTTCAGGGAAAAATCATAGCGATTTAGAATGTTTTGACTACAGAACCAGTGACGTAGACAAGGGTTGTCATGACACAATACGGCCAGGGTATACAATCTATATTTTCTGTACAAAGACAATAACTTGGTTTGTGCATGGTATAATCATACCTATACAATTATTCATAATTTATACAATTTGTGGTAAAAATCAGCAGCTGTTATTAAATCAAACATTTACTTTGTAATTTTATGGTGCTTATACATCATAACTCACGATGATCACTCTGGAATAAATATACGTAACAACTAAAAAACATCACATCCTAATATGTGCAAAGATTCCATTCCCTATTCACAATTACTTCGTTTACGTCATATTTGTAGTAGTGATTTGGATTTCAGAGAAAGGTCTGCAGAATTTTGCACTGTCACATACTTCCATCAACATGGTTATCCTATGTCGGTTACCAATGCGGCTTTACTTAAAGTGTCATCTTTGTCTAGGGAAGTTTGTATCAAATCACATGATCAGAAGAGTAACGACGATCGTCCCATATTAGCTCTTACATACCATCCCTTTTCCACTCTGTTCCATAACATTAAGATGTATTCAGGTGTTTACCTAACAGTTAAAGCTCGCTGATAACACCTTGAAAAAGAATATTTATTCAAAACGTCGAATGTTACAGCAATAGATTGACTTACAAGTTCCATATGCATTTCTTTACATACATACATACATACATATATATATATACACACACACTCTCTCTTTCTCTCTCTCTCTCTCTCTCTCTCTCTCTCTCTCTCTCTCTCTCTCTCTCACACACACACACACACACACACACACACACACACACACACACACACACATTTCACAATTTTTTGTCACAATTTTGCTGAAGACCATCAAAACATCAACAACTTTTCTCAGAATACTTACGATGATCACTATAGTCATCCACTAAGATAATTTCTTTGATCATTTTGGCAGGACTTCTGTTTAGTACACTGAAAGAAATATAGAATATAGAAATATATACGTATACTTGTAATATCACCGAAATCACACATACAGTCAGAAATATAATACAATACACATTAACTTTGGATTGTGAATACATATGATATTGTTTTAAATGTTAATGAGTCTACAAGGGATAAAATCTTTCTTTACAATTCCCTGAAGAAAGATTAGATAATAATTTACTCTTTCTGTTGATCATGTTGATAAACTTATGTTGTTTTAAGCCTGGTACAAATCTACCTTGAGTTTCCTATAGGTATTCACCAGGGTTCATCATGAAAATTATGCAACGAAGTATGACTTCTGGTTTTACTTGATTCCCCATCGGCTTGCTGGATTCCATAACCTTAATACTGAGCAAAATATCCTTAACTCTTGTTTTCCAATATTTTAGTATTCTCACGATCACACCAGTGTACACATTGCAGTAAATACCGATCTGACATGCCAATCACTTACAAGGATAGATGACTATCTAACCCAATTTCTGCCATTACACATTACATTGTGAGCTCCCGATAAGTGCATTGAAACATTAAACAGAATGGTGACATTTTGAACTCCACAAAACATTCAATCTTTTCACTTAGTTCCAGTGGGAGAGACATGGAGAGCATTCACCTGGAAACACACATTGATCATTTCAGTGATGTCTACATTACTTTCTTCATTAATTCTGACACTACAAATTAACATGCCTGGATAACTCTTCAATATGATGTGAACGATACTACTTCACAACCATTACGTGTGACTCATAACCCACCATGCATTAACGATTTCACAAAATTTTGCATTAGGCCTACATGTATAAACTGCCGACCCTGAACTGTTTTTTTTTACAATTTCAAGAAAAAAATAATAACATTGCAAAAATTGTGAAGTCTCGCAAGAAATAGTGGATGCGGAATCTGACAAAGTGACATCAACTTAAGAAGACAATATAAAACTGTTCTTCCAATCTGTAATGGCTATACATCTGATGAGAAGAAACCAATAACACAGAGACCATAAGGAAAACAACAGAAAACATAACTACATGTAGTTGAACTAGACACTCACATATGAAAAAAACACTATATATTATATAAAAAATATATTAAAAATCTACCTACCCCACCTATTCTAAAATTGAGCGTAATCAGAACCACACAATTTTTTTGTTTGGCCTTACTTTAAACCATAGATCCTCCACGTGTGGTTCTATCTTTAAACATGGTTGTTACATTATTTGCATATGTGCACCTGTGGTCCTATGCCACGATAACCTAGAAGCCAGTACCTAAGGAGCACTCATACAAACCTTAGAATCTGAGCAGAAATTTACACAATTTAAGATAGACTTTTTCCTTATGCGACGTGCAATATAAGCAAAATTTAGCATGGAAGTCACTGTTTGGGATGGGTAAAAACTTACATAGTGACCGCAAAGTGACACACTGTGTTAGTCAATGAAAGGCAACCACTTCATCTGGTCATGCATATTACAAGATAACTACATGAACTTAAAACATAAAGTCTGATAAGTATTTTTTGCCAGAATGGGATAAACAAAAAAGAACTTTCTAGATATAGGGTAAAATTCTTTTGTAGCATGTCAATAACTTATCTTAAATATACCTTTTAAAATGCAGGTACAAGCTACATTTGTACATTTGTAACATAACATGAATCAGCCAGATCTACACTTGATTTGGAACAAGCCATACAGCACATATGGCACATCTAGCCTGAGGTCTGAAATCTATCCCAAATTCGCCATATTTTGATAAACAAATTGTGACATTTCTAAAATTATTTCACAACTAGCTTTTATGATCAACTTTGGTATTCTTTGTTTTAATCCCCTGGCTAAATATGTTGCTGCTGAAATAATGCTTAGTTTGATAAAACAGTTGATCTTCTGTTTCAAAATACACATACAGATATAGAGTCTTTATATGTCTCAATTCAATATCAGACACTGCACACACACCTGAGCTGTTCATACTAATTTTGCAACAAAATACAAATGTATGTAACATCAGATTAGTATACGATTTGAACATCTTCACTATTACTTTCCACCATATTTGACTCTACATGCAGACAAACTGCCTTTTGGTTTATGCTTTTTTAAAGTCCAAATGGTATATGATAGCCTGTTTATTGCATTTACTGTGACTTTGATATCTGTTGTGTTCTCAGCTTGTAATACGTTCCTATATCAAGTGGATGATTACGATTTGAAACTGATTGTTTGCAGTGGGTAGTGATTACCTATGTTAGACAGGTTGATATATTCAAATGAAGTCATTATGTAAGTGAACATATGTAACTGCAATGAACACAGTAGGCAACACACAAAATGTGACAATTTACAAGTAATCTACATATATTTATGCAATTTTAAAAATAGGAGCATTTTGTATTCTGATAAGGCCTAAAACAAACATTGTTTGGTTCCGGTTACGCGACACCACCTAGTTTTTTACTGCCGACCTTGAACTTTTTTTTACAAATTCGAGAAAAAATAATAAAATCACGAAAATTGTGAAGTCTCGCAAGAAATAGTGGATGTGGAAACTGACATCAACTTAAAAAACAATAAAAAACTGTTCTTGCAATCTGTAATGGCTGTACATCTGATGAGAAGAAACCAATAACACAGAGACCATATGGAAAACAATGGAAAACATATCTACCTGAACTAGACACTCACATATGAAAAAAAAATATATAAAAAAATAAAATAAAAAAATCTACCTATCCCACCTATTCTAAAATTGAGCATTATCAGAGCCACAATATTTTTTGTTAGGCCTAACGGCTCTTGGAGTGTTGCTAACTGAATCACTTTGATCATGGGTAGTATTAGAAGCTGGCAAGATGAGAGCTATCGGAATCATGGTCAGTGCCAGAAACAGGCTTGGCATATGAATGTTTACATATATAAATTATATGTACATAAATTAGCATATTTTCTATTCTAGTGAGCAAAGGTAGATTGAAGCTGCTTGTCCAAATGTAGACATACATCATGATTGAAATCCTTGGTCATACAGTTCCACAGGCAGACTGTGACCACATGATTGTGACAAAAATACTACCTACTATAATTTTACTCTGGAAATCTCCAAAATTTCTGAACTGAAATTTTCTTTCTACCACGAAATCTGAATCACTAATTCTTGCTTAATAATTCTGTCATGATTTGTAAACAATAAGTAATCCAGATGGACCAGTGCAAATTGAATTCAGTAATTCAAAATGTCAATTCAGTGGTGACTGGTCTCAAGACCACTACTCATTTCAAACCCTCATAGTATAAACATACACTCATACACTATATAATAAAATATATGATGCAATGTCTTCAACCAAAACACAAAATTTTTATTGTTGTTCGTCAGTGGCACATCAAATTGGCTGAGAGGACACACTATCTTCAATTTCTTTGTTCCCTAAGATAAAACTTTGCTGTCTATTACCATGAGTGACTTCAACAACAGCTATATCTAGTTCAGGAGACAGACTTCTTTCTCTATTTTCAAGTCCGACTGCAACAACAGCTATATCTAGTTCTGGAGACAGACTTCTTGGTGCTCCATATTGATCAAACTTTTCACCCGTAACATTATAATAGGAGTGTCAAGACCTCTGTACATGTAATTTAGAAAATGTCCTCTTGCCATAATGTTAAATTACTCCATCTAATTGTACTATAAGAATCACACGTCCCATGACACAATAACATAGGTATCTAAATGTCAAATGGCTCCATTGTATGAAAAAGATGACATACATCTCCATCACTATGTCTGACTAATAACTATTAAAACGTTCACCCATTCTTGAAACCTCTTGTGAGAGAGAGAGAGAGAGAGAGAGAGAGAGAGAGAGAGAGAGAGAGAGAGAGAGAGAGGGAGGGAGGAGAGAGAAAGACACACACACACACACACACACACACACACACACACACACACACACACACACACACACACACACACACACACACACACACACACTGCACTACGCACTGTACATTACCAAATTTGTACAGCTTTCTACCTAGGGAGATGGTGGTTTAATTGACTTTATAGTATAAAGTGTCACTCTTCATTTTCTTCTTACCTTACAACTGTACGTAAAAGTGTTGACCTGGCTTCATTATGAAATGTGATTACTACACTCGTTTGAGGTAATGCTTTATCCCAAATCTTCTTTTTACACCTGTTAGAAAAGAGAATGATCAACAACATACATTTTATTATGAAATCTTACACAGCATCAGTATCATCTGCACACAAACATATCAATATAATACACCTGTGTTGGTTCTCGGACAGTCTGACAGATTTATATTACGAAACTAAATATTTTTGTTTTTAAAGGGGTACAAGCTGAGTTTATACATATTTGGGCATAGTTTTTGCTGCATATTTTAAAAGGTATTCACAGTATTGTACCTATTGAAGCATACTTAAACATCACTTGCAAACTTGGATTTTCAGATTTAACCTGTAAACGATCTAATGGCATAATTTATGATACATTATCAAAAAATGTTCAGGAAATCCTTACTATGCAATCAATTGTTCTAACCATGCCAGAAGACAATTGTAATGTTATAGAAGACATGCATTGACATTAACATTATACTAGAAGGTAGTTTTATGTAAGTATTATCACTGGAGTAAAAAAATTATAAACTCAGCTTGTGCCACTTTAAAGGCAATAGTGTGTACAAATAAGCAAAGTTCCAAGACTCTTTATGGCGTTATTCTACAACTAAAACTTTTTTCAAAGTGGCCATAAATGGAATTATTTTTCCATAATGTCTGCAGAGAGGAATATTTATCATAATTTCTACACATTTATTGTTTTGTTTTGTATTTTCATATTTAAAATAACATACAAACATTTTTACACTGTCTGAACTCCGTCCTGAAATAGGAGTTTAGAGGATTTTTGTGCCCCTGTATTGTAGTAATCAGGGTTCGTATCTACATTGTAGTCCTGGACAAACCATACTCACAATGGATTCCTAGTGTCTGGTATATCTCTATCCATCTTCAATTTATCACTCGCTGCTTGGTTAAATTTATTTCTTGCATATGCATCTTGCCCTGAACTGAGTAACGTTTTTGATATATAAGTCCTCTCATCAAAACTTTGATAACTTTTATCTGGGTTGGGAGCCCAGTGTAATGTGTCTTTTTTCTGTTCAACCACATCCACATGTTCAATCTGACTGCTGTCTGCTTGAAGAGGATGAAATTTCTTCCGAGTTTCTTCCCCCTGAGAAAAATATACGAAATGAAAAGAATTAGTATGATTTTAAAATCTTAACACCCCACTCCCACCCTAGTTTCAGTTACTCAGACTCTCACTGCTGGGGGCTCTGCCTATGAGACCTCCCCAAGCGAGATTCCAACTCATCAGCACAGGAAGTCTAGAGCAATACATGCTGGGGAATACTTCACATCCAACATCGTAGGCTTAAACAATTTAGGACCTTTTGCAACAAGTTATCACTTCTCAAGTGAATGATACAATGTACATCTACATGTACATGTAAATTACAACAAACCGGCTTCGTAAGCCCATTTTTTATGACATGAAAGAAATGTACATGCGACTTCTGTCATGAGGTAGTTGAAACATGGTTCCCCAGACTCTCATCTGGGTGGTCTCCTAAGAAAAGCCCTCAGTGGTGAGAGTCTGGGTAACCAAGCCTACCCCACCCCCATATGAACACAAAGGAGAGATATACTAATACTTTGGATCGACTTGTTCTTTCCTATGATCTGTTTGTAGCTATGTTGGTTTTTGAGGGTTTTTGAGTTTTTGTACATCTTGGCATGACTTGTATATACAGATTAACAACAATACTTCACCATGAATGTACCAAGTTGTAACCATTTGAACAAGAACACTGGCAAATCCTACATTTGTACCTACATTGTACATGTACATGTGTATGTAACTTGTATTGTTAATTTTACGACAAAGATTATTTGTTTTATTTGTGGTTTTGACTGGATTATTTTTGGTCATGTACATTGTACTTAACAAGTAATTATGTAAATTTAAACATCCATGTATTCCGATAAAAGTTTTTGGGAGTGTGGCTAAGTAAAGCAGGGTACACGTACAAGTATGATGTAGCATCACAAGCTGAGATGATGACAGCTACATGTATTGGACTCACAGTCTTCTAAATGCATTAATTTCAATTGTGTAATAGGCAAAATTGTGTGTATTCTAAATTAATCCTTCCCAACATGCACAATTGGGATGCACTGATTTGTTCATTTTTACATCACCAAGTAGTAACCATGGTAACATATGTAACCATGGTAACACATATTACAAGGGCAACTGAGAAACATGTATTGTAAAAACGTCCAAATGTTACTGGCTTTTATTGGCTTCCTTGTTTCAAAATGGAGAATACAAAACATTTCCTCCAACTCAAAGCCATCTCTGGCTCTCTATAAATACACATGTATGCATGTATCTATACACAGTCAGAGAAAATACCACACTATGGCTTGCCATTATTTCCCAACCAATGCATATTTTTAAAATCTTAATCTAGTCCAAAGGCAAGGCATATTAAAAAGGGAATTCATCCTAACATTTCCGTCTCTCAGCTCATCATGTGTGCATAATTTATCTTTGGACATCATACATAAATGTAATATACATGGTACAATACATCTAATACAGTCAGTTACACTATAAATTCCCTACATGT